>NC_092212.1:90303073-90307144 GCF_043381705.1 Parasteatoda tepidariorum
GGAATGTTCTATACCAGGGTGGGGGGGGGGGCAACCTGCAGCTCACGAGCCACATGCTGCTCTTTGAAGGATTATTTGTGGCTCTCGATAAATGTATCCGAGTTCCCTTTTCATTTTTGTGCTATTATATTTTAAAAAAATTATCGTTCCGTATGTGTTTCAAAATGTATTTTAAATTACTGACAACAAATATGAAAGTGCAACGTTGTAACTAATTTCCGTCCAAGTTAAGAATGATACGACTAATCGAAAACTGCACGAACGAACATAAGCAGTGGCGTAATCGACCGACTCCAGACCGATTTTGAATTTATAAACTTTCATTGCAACGGGCAGTTGGCACTGTGCTCTGGCGGAAACAATTTGTATCACTTTTGCTACGGATGTAATTTGTAATCTGGAGTTTTTGGAGGGTTAACTAAATGTGTTTCGTAGTATGTAACACGTGTTATTATTGTTTTAATAACACAAAACTTGTATTATTTAAATTTATTTATTTCCAGTTTTTTTTAAAAATATGACGACAGAGAACGAAAATAAAAAAAAAATAAAATACGAGCAAGAAAATAGAAGTTTTAATAATGAGAGGGAGAATTTCCTTTTTATTTCATAACGGAAAAGCTTTATGTGTTATTTGTAATTCTACGGTCAAAAATTTTAAAGCTAGCAATTGAAGTCGACATTATGAAACCAATCATCCCCAGTTTCCTAATCAGCATCCACCAAATTCCAAATTAAGATAAGATAAACTTGCTTCCTTAAAATTTAAATAAGCAACAGTCAATTTTGAAGACCTTTAGCAATCAAGCTAATAATATGGCTGAAGCCAGTTTTGTTATAGCCTGGAATATTGCTCGAGCAAAACGCCGGTATGGGAGAGGGAGAGTTTATTAAAAGAAAACTTGGAAGATGTACTTAAAGTTTTAGATCCAAATAATGCAGCATTGCACCAAGTTGTTTCCATCTCGAGACACACAACCGAACGACGCATAACTGCGATTGATACATCTCTTGCATATAATTAAAAAAATTATTTGAAGAACTATATTGCATTCAGTTTAGCCCTTGACGAATCAACAGATATCACAGATCTTCCGCAAATTGGCAGTTTTCAAACGTTTCGTTTCACCTGACTTCGTTATTAAAGACGAAGAATTAGATTTATTAGCACTTCAAGAATCAACCCGAGGTGTCGATATTAAAAATGTAATGGATTCTATAATGAAAACTTTTGATGAGCCTCTTAATAAACTTGTAAGAGTTGCAAGGAATAGAGCTCCGGCAATGATGGGTAAAAAAATCAGTCTTGTTGGGCTTTTAAGAGATGATTCTCAAATTCAAAAATTCATACCGATAAAAAAAGGCTGCTTGTCGAATTATTTCAATATTCGGAACAACGTACTTATGTGAATCATATTATTCCACTTTAAAATTCGTGAAATCCAAATCATCAGTATTACCTAACCAGCCTCTTAAAGAATTACTGAGAAGTGCTGTCACCAATTATTCACCAAATTTTCAAGAATTATCAAGAGAAGTAAAATAAATGTGTTTAATTTTTAATATTTAAATTCAATGCACAAATTTTGTACTTTTATTTACATGCTTTCAATAAATGTAATTTCTGTAAAACAAATTATTTTAATACCTTTTTTGCATACCTTTTATATACGTGTTTAATTGTGTCTCGCGAAAAATTTCACATTTTGAAAAATGGCTCGACTATCAAGAAGCTTGGCCACCCCTGTTCTATACCATCAAGCTAAGGGTTGTCTCTACGGAAGTAGAATAATACCATACTTAACACGCTTTGAAAAATTAAGCATTCATTTTGTTACCGACATTGTTTTCATGTAAATAAATTTTTGAATTTGAAATTTCTTCAATTTTTTTAAATAAATAATATTTATTCTTGCTTTTAACTTCAACAAAAATTTGGAAAATACAAAAATTTCAGGACATTTATGTTTTATTTTATTTTATCCGTCGTTGAGCTGCCGACCAAATTTTGGGTTTACGATTACTAATATTCAACTCCGTAGCTTTGTAATTTTGAACCAATCCAGATGACAAGGAAACTCCTGGATCAGTACCCCCAGAGGTATTGATTTGTTATAGGAACATGGAGGACTTTGTGACTTGACAGATTTAACGTGCATCAGTCACCATTTACTACACAGTCTTTGGTCGACGGGGATCAAATCCACGAACTCTTGGACATGGGCACAGTGCGCTACCAACCTGGCTATCCAGACCTTCAGGACATTTATAGAAATGTTTAATAATTAAGGACATTTAAGGACACTTTCTTTTGTTAGGGAAATTAAGAAAGTGAAAGGAATTGAGCCCTTAATAAAACTTATTTAATTTATAGAACATTTGTTCCCAATTTACCGAAATTACATTATAAAGCTGTAATCATCAACAAAAATTAATAAATGAACACCTAAAACTCTTAAATAGACATGAAATCAATAGCAAAAAATATACGCCTCAATACAAAAAGGTAAAACAACAAGTAATATAGGAAAAAAATTAAAGTAAATTCCTACTCAAAAGAAAATTTTTATTTTAGTTACTTTTTAATAAAAAATTACAGTTTTTTCTCAAATATAAAACTTAAATTAATTAATTAAATTTAATAAATAAATTAATATTTGAAAAAAAAAATTATATTAACATCAAGTGTCAACCACTACAAATATTTGAACTTCAGTGTATGAATAAAAAGTATATTTATGAACGATTGAAAGTTTGAACGAGATATTGGAAGAGCGTGAAACTAATAGTAGGAATTAACTGAAAAAACGAACTTACAGGTTCTGGTTTTTTCACTTCAGACTTAAAGCTTATCTTTGTAAAAACTGGATCTCCATAAACTGAATGGTGGACTTGCTCGGTTGAAGTTGCTTTGATAACATCCTTTCAAGAAATAACAGTAAAATGAAAATATAAATAGACAACCAGAATTATTAACATCAATAAAATATATTTTTATCGTAAATAAATGAAACTTTTATAAAGTAGGAAACCTTTTTGAAATTTGATTTTGTATTTTGTGTGGCTATAATAAATCTCAAGGGGACAATAAATCGCAGTTAAAAGAACAAAAATAAAGTTAATAGAATAAGTTGAAGAGGATGATAATGTAAATCTGACATTAATACTTGCAATACCATTTAAGAAAAATGATCAAATTTACTAAATTAGTATCGAAAAAGCAACAATAAAAATGCAACATATTATTTCTTGCCCTCCCCCCCCCAAAAAAAAAAAACATCCACCAAATCAAAATCAAAAACAAGCAAAATTAAATGTTCATAAAAAACGAAGAATAATATGCATAACTGGATAGTAGTAATCTCATTAACAAATAGCTAAAATCAGGTTCTTCATTTTCAAAACTTGTGCTTTCTATAAACAATGATTTTTTAAAAATATTTCTTTTATATTTCAGTTTATATAAAACAAAGAGCAAAATGACACCTCAAGTCCCAAATTAAAAGTAACTGAACCTTTCAAGAGAGTTTATAGTAACTTCTTAGCTATTAAATGATATTTTTGATTAACAATTCAAAAATATGCATCGTTGTTGAGTTATCGTGATTTAAAAAAATAGTAACTTAAGATTTTAAATATGCTTACATATTACTTTACAACACCACTTAATGAAAATTCAAGATTACGTCAGCATTACGCCTGTAAAATGTAATAATCTTAGCTTGATATAAACATTTTTGTTTCTTTTTCATCCATTGAATCAATATGAATTAAATGCGAAATATTTAGACAATTTGTTTAAAAATATAAAATTACAAATGAGATGTATTAATGCATATATATATATATGGGTCATTCTCACGAAAACTGTCATTTTTCAGTTCATAAAATCCCAAAAAAGTAAAGTGAATAAAAAGCTCTGAAACTTTTTATATTAATAGAAATATGTAATGGCATTATAAAGAAAGTATATATCCTATAAATTATACTTAATATTTAAATTAATTAATTTTTTAAATAATTAATTTATAATTAATTAATTTATAATAATTAATAATTAATTAATTAATT
>NC_092212.1:90307603-90354794 GCF_043381705.1 Parasteatoda tepidariorum
GATAGCAGTAATCTCAGTAACAAATAGTTAAAATCAGATTCTTCATTTTCAAAACCTGTGCTTTCTAGAAACAATGATTTTTTTTAAATATTTCTTTTATATTTCAGTTTATGAAAAACAAAGAGCAAAATGACACCTTAAGTCCCAAATTAAAAGTTACTGAACCTTTCAAGAAAGTTTATAGTAACGTCTTAGCTATTAAATGATATTTTTGATTAACAATTCAAAAATATGCATCGTTGTTGAGTTATTGTGATTTAAAAAAATAGTAACTTAAGATTTTAAATATGCTTACATATTACTTTACAACACCACTTAATGAAAATTCAAGATTACGTCAGCATTACGCATGTAAAATGTAACAATCTTAGCTTGATATAAGCATTTTTGTTTCTTTTTCATCCATTGAATTAATTTGAATTAAATGCGAAATATTTAGACAAGTTGTTTAAAAGTATAAAATTATAAATGAGGTATATTAATACATATATATATAAAATAGTAACACATGCATATAAATTATTTATCAATAAATAAAGAATGAAATACTCTCATTACTTATTTTAATATTACATAGAGTTTTAAGTAAAATAATATTAAATGAAAATATCTTCAATGAGTTATCAATATTTTTGTTGAAATTTTTCTGCTAACATAAAAAAATATGATTGAAAAAAATACAATAATGAATACAGAAAAAAAGATTTTAAGGAAAAATAAAGTGTAAAATTCAAATAATTGCCTCATTCCCTATAGTTCTTTTAATTATAGCAATGTTTAATGTATCTTTAAGAAAAAGATGGAGGAAAAATTTTTCCAAGGTTTAATCTCAACTTATTAAATAAATTACTTTATTAAGCTACTTATAAAAATTATCAAAACATGGAATTGGAGTTGATTTATTTTATTTTAAGCATTTAGAATTATCATTACTTAACCTTATCTTGTTCACATTAATACTTCATGTACATATTTTTGTTTTTGCAATAATACAATGTAATAATCCAATGTAATGTAAATAATACAATGTAATAATGCAATGATATGCGAATGTTTATTCATAGCCATTTAAATTAATAGTAATTCACATAATTAATTAAACTTAAAATAAAAAAAAAGCTACAGGAAATTTCCATATTTTTTTAATTTGGTTCCCTCCAGAGTAAAAATACATAAGAAATAAAAAATTTATGAAGGAAAAAGATTTTTTTTAGAAAAAAGCCATGCTACGTCTTTCTAATCCAATTGGTTTGGATTACGCTTTCAATTACGATTATGAAATACCAACATAAATTTTACACTTATTAATTGTCATACTTATCTGGATGCAAAATTTGTGTTGTTACTCCATTGAATGGCAACAACAATTTTATAATGACAAAATAAGTATTTAAAATTATTAACATATATATCAACATTGGAGAAATAAAATAACGGATATTTTACTAGCAACCTTCTTAGGCTACGAGTAATGTTTTGATACATCATGCATAATCATGTAAATCGAAAAGAGGAATTCAAAATTGGAAATAATATAAGCACATAAATTTAGAAAAATTAAAAAATATCTATATCAATCTTAATCTAAAGAAGATTTTATAAACCATTATTTATAATTTCATTTATAATTGTCGATGAACAGTCGACCTAATTTTGGGTTTATGACTACTAATGTTCAACTCAATAACCTTGTAATTTTAGATCCAATCCAGAAGACAAGAGAAATCCTGGATTAGGTATTGGGAGAAATTTGTCTTTGTGGAGGACTTTTTGATGGGACTATCCTGCATTTGAGTTTCACAAAGAGGAAAACCTCGAAAACCGCCCAAGGTGAGCCAGACGACAAGGGGATTGTCCGCATATATTTTATGTCAGCACTGAGGTAGGTGCAAGCTGGATGCGGAATATTTATCGACCAGCCATCTCTGGAATTCGAACCTGATTCACCTCATTGAAAGGCAAGCGCTCTATCCTCTGAGCCACCAAAACTAACGTGGTTGTTATAACAAAAGTGAGTTGAAACTTATTTTTGACCAAATGTGATGAAAATTTTTGTTACTCTAACATAAGGATGTTATATTATAAACCAGCACGCAGCCCTGTTCATGATCCCAAGATCGGTATGAGATTTTGGGGGCCAGAGGGGCACAGGAATTAAGGGCCCTTTGAAAGAATTGGAATTCTATTTTTTGAAAATGATAATAAAGCGTTTTTACTTCCTCTTCGTAGATTTATTTACAAATTTATAAGAAATATTAAACATTCTTTAATGAGCTAAATATTTTATATTTATATTTAAAGCACTTGTTTATTAGTTAACATAGTTCATTTTAGAATTTATTGCAAAAAAATTTAAAAAATTTAATTTGTTGGTCCTTAATTTAATTAGTACCAATAAAATTAGTAACAATAGCTAGTTTATTCTGTTTCCAAAAATATCTTATATTTTTTCTCAACGTTAGGTAGTCGAAACTGTTTTAAAAGTCTCTCTTAAACTATTGTAAACCAAAGAATTTCTAAATGCATTTTTACTCAATCAATGCCAACTTTGCAGGTAAACAAAATGTTTGCCTGTATAGTTAGGCAACAAAAAGAACAGAAATGTATGACATAAATTTTCCACTGAGTGAGGCATTTCAATTTTTAAAAATTGATAAGTGAAAGAAATTTTTTTAACAAAGTTATAGCTCAATAAAACCAATAATCTTCCGAATCAGCAAAAAATTTTGAAAAACTTACATTACTGTTAGTGACCGAAATGAAGAAAATGTCAACAGGTGAATGTTAACCTACGTCAGTGGTAGACGGATCATGGGTTAGAGACCTCTTGCCGTAAGGCTAACCGTGGAAGGTACTCGTGATCTTCCTCTCCATGTAATGCAAATGCGGGTTACAGAACGTCCTCCACAAAGGTAAATTTCTCCCAATACTCGATACAGGAGTTCCTTTGTCTTCTGGATTGGATTAAAAATTTACAAGGTTACGCAGTTGATCATTAGTAGTCGTAAACCCAAAACCCGGGTCAGCTGTTCAACGATGGTTATAAAATAAAATGTAGTTAAATGCAACTACTTTTTTTACAAACTATTTTCGAAATGCAGTTGTAACCATGAATGAAAACTCGTCGAAATCAAGTTGTTACCGTCCAAATAAAGAGAATGTCAACTTTCACTGGTGAATGTCTATAATCACACAGTCACTTAGGTGAATGTCCGAAATATTTGTTATATCTGATTTTATATTAATTTATTCGTTGATATTATTGTATTTACACGATATTTTAATATCTTCTGAGTAAAGATAGGGAGAAACAGCAGTGTACCGGTAAAATACATATCGAACAGTGACACTCAACCTTAGAAAAACATCAGTGTAGGGTATATCGGGTAAATGTATACCGGACCGTGACACTGAAACTTAAAAAAACATTGATGTAAGGTATACCGGACAAATGTATACCGGGTAGTGACATTTAACTAGGCAGGGTGCGTCGTGAAATGTCTCAACAAAAAATAAGCACCTTTTAAGTATTTTTTAAGCAGTCTAAAATATTTTTAAGCACTATATACATTAACAAAATGCAAGATAATTTTCAAAGACATGATCTTTGTAAAATAACTAGTTTCTGACAAAGAATTCTTTTCCTAATTATATTAGCCACGATAAAAAGATCAAGATTTTTGGTTCAATTTCAGAGTGTTGAAAATGAAGTGTGAAATTGAGAATATCTTGCAAAATGCAGCAGAGTTACACATGATAGAGCAATAATCTCACCGAACTCAGCTCAGTAGACGAGCACGTGGACTCCCAAGTTTTTCATCAAACAAATAACATGATTGGGGTGCTATCATGTGTTGAGGGTCAATGATAAGCCGAAATGAATTGTGGTAGGAGGAATTATGAAAACATTGAATAGAACAAAGTAAGTTTTTGCATAATACGCAGCGAAAATCGACACGGTAAAGGAAAAAATCTCATTTTAGAAAAGGAAAAATTAAGCACTTTAAAAAACATTGCATGAAAAAACAACTTTAAGGGCTTTTGAAAAACGAAAATCAAAACTAAGAACTTTTTCAAAACGCTACGCACCATACGATAGACTATGTAATTGTCAACCAGTGGAGATCAACGACCACCAATTTCGGTCAACACATACATTGTTATGAGTTTAAATCGACATTGTCAAAAGTCTTAAAAGGAAAACGGCTTAAAAACTATTTTCAACTAAAATATAATTTTTTGCTGTACAGGTGTTATAATTAAGTCCAGGAAATCTGTGGATCCCCCAATGTATTCCATGCATTTTATCTTCAAAATAACTGCACATTTTGTGTGAAAATAATATTAATAAAACATTACCATTTAGAAGAAATTTGGGTTCGTTAACAGACCCTTCACAAAATATCTTCTCATAAAAACGGACCCTTTACAAAATAATTTATCTTTTAATCGGACCCTTCACAATTTTTTTTATCTTCATTATTGTTTTGTAAATCGAATAAACCCTTCCCGGGGCAGGAAACAAGAAAGACGGATGTAAACGAATTAAGTTTTATCTTCGGCAGACGCTTCTTCCTTTATTCGTCCGAAATGAATATTCTGCGTTCAGCAGTATAGGCTAAATACCAAATATTTGTATGTTGCATCTCTAATTTAGTAGCAGCCATTGCTGTTTATTTTTGAAAATTTAATTTCTTTTAATTATAATTTTACAGTGTTGAGCATAATCTTGTATCTATTTACAATTTCAAAACTCCTTGAAAAAGTTTTTTGCAATAGCAGGACCCTATTTGCATAAATTCACAAAAGTAGGACTCTAGTTGAAGGAATGTGACTTAACTTATGTTCACAAATTACAAGTAATTTTTTCACAATTTTACAAAACCGAACCTTTCACAAAATGTCTGGACAGACCCTTGATTACAAGTTCGACCTAGACAGTTTTGGAATTTGATCCGATTAGTTAAGCAATCAATCTAGGGGGGACCAGAATTCCAAGAAACACAGTGACAACTCCCCATTATCTTCTTCTCCTCCTCCTTTTGCGTTAATAACCTTTGCATTCACCAAAAAGGAACAAGTGAGGAAAGTTTTGAATAGAAAGAAAAGAAGAAAGAACTACGAAATAATTTATTGCTCTAATTTCTACGGATATTTACTAAATTTGGTTTCAAACTTTTGTATGTGAAGCCCCGGTTTTTGATATTTATATATTTTGTAACCGTCGTTGAACAGCCGACCCAATTTTTGGGTTTACGACTATTAACGTTCAACTCCGTAGCCTGGTAGTTTTGAACTAAATCCAGAAGACATGGGAACTCCTGGATCAAGTATTGGGAGAAATTTGTCTTCGTGGAGAACTTTCTGATGGAGCTAACCAGCATTTGCGTTAAATGAAGAGGAAAACCACGAAAACCTCCCACGTATAGTTTAAGGCAAGGGAACCAACCCATGATCCGTCTACCACTGTGGATATTTCCCGTTAGCGATGAGGTCGGTGCAAGCCGGATGCGGAATTCGTATCGTCGACAGGGATTCGAACCCGGGTTACCACACTGGAAGGCGAACGCTCTATCCCAGTCCAAATGATTCAACCAGTTGACAGGGAAAAGGAGGTTGAATTCCAGATCATAAATTAGTCATAAGTTGTTTGAACTTTTTGCCGTATTAGAATTCACCTACTTTTGTCAGAAAAAGTTAGAATTCACCTTGTCCTGAATTTTGTGTGTGAAATTTTCAGTTGTCTTTTCACGAAATATAAAAAGAGTGAAATTATTCACTTTTGAAAAAAACTGTCAAAAAGTGCTTTATTTTAATTCAGGAGAATTGAAAAAATAAAGCGTAGGTACAGTGACCAAAGAAAAAGAGTGCCACTCTTAATATCTTTTGATCTAATCAACGGATTTTAACTTACTCAATTTTAATGGTTCGTGGGGGAACTAATCAGTGCAGACGTAATTTTAAATTCGGAAATCAGACAAGAGACAAAGAACGTAATTTTTCTGAATAAACAACAGAATCGTATGTCTAACTCCCAAAATATTAGGGATTAGCCGCAATCTGGAAAAACATTGTCCTGATAGTTTGACCAAGAGAGCGGTCCACAGTTTGAAGCCATTATTAATTTATTTTATGCATATTCCGCAGTGTCTACAGAAATTTTTAAGTTAATTGAAAAAAAAAAATGCACACGATTATAAAATTCTTTTGTCCAAAGATGCAAAAAAATAAATTTTAATAAACATTTTTTATTTTGTTTATTCAAAAAAAATTAAATTGTAAAATAGACATTTTTTATATCATTATAAAAAATGCAATTTCACATATCAAAATACAAAAATTGATTTGGTGGAATTGTTGCTGAGAAAGCGAATTTTAAAAATACTAACTGTATTAAAATTCAGTTTCTCAAAGACTAGTTGACCGATTTCACTTAAATGTCATATTTTGCTTTGCAAAATTTCATTGTTTAAAATTATGTAAAAACTGTATACCTTAAAAATCGAAATTATTTCAACTATTTAAATAAAATAAAAAAAATTAATTATTTACAAAAATATATTTTTAGCAAAGAATTATCTTTAGATAAGCGAAATTTATAATTTTGTGCAAAATTTTTTCAATTTTCAATTCAAAGTTCTCGATATATGGCAAACAATGGACGAAATGCGTAAAAAGTAAAATTAACATTATGGGGTCTAAATTTAATACCGCGTTCGTGATCAAACTATTGGGACCATATTTCCCACCTTCAAATGAGGTGAACCGGGTTCGAATCCCAGAGATGGCTGATCACAGTGCTGACGTAAAATATCCTCTGTGGTTGACGGATCACGGGTGCCCTTGTCCTCATGCTAACAGTGCAAATGTGGGTTAGTTTCCTCAAAAAATCCTCCACGATGGTATATCTTTTCCAATACTTGATCCAGAAACTCCCTTGTCTTCTGGATTGGGTTCAAAATTAAAAGGCTACGGAGTTTATAAAATAAAATTATATTTCTTTACCAAAATTGTTCCTTATAGATTTGGGCGGTCAGAAATTCGAATTCCTCGGGGGGGGGGAAGCTATGCTTTTTCAGAGAAAGTACGTATTTGCGTTTGACTTCGTAACTTTAAATATCGTCCGCACTTAATTATTAACATATTTTGGGTTCCCCCCTTTAACTACTAAGATTTGATTTCGAAAACTTGAACATCAGATCATTGGACTAAAAGTAATTCAGGGTGGCCAGTTTTTTTTAAATTTTGCTCACCGTACATAAGTACCTTAATCTATCGCACTACGCATATGAAATCGCATATTATATAATTTATAACTCTTTGCTTAAACAACTTGAAATTGCCTGTTAACGAAGGAAAAACCTGTAGGAAGTAGTGTGTTTGAAATCAATTACAAGATATAAAAAAGATTGCTAAATAGATTAAACTTTACTTACAGCT
The DNA here is from genome assembly GCF_043381705.1 of Parasteatoda tepidariorum. Lineage (NCBI taxonomy): Eukaryota > Metazoa > Arthropoda > Arachnida > Araneae > Theridiidae > Parasteatoda > Parasteatoda tepidariorum. Next base: position 90,315,044 of record NC_092212.1, read on the forward strand.
GAAGTTGCAATCAGCAAAACAGATCCCATTTTGTCAGGTCTATTTGTTGCCCTTATGAGCAGAAAGATATCCTACAAAGCTAAAATTACATTGGATTAGAGAGACAGGTGTAACATCAAACAAATTGAAGGTCTCAAGAAAACATAGAAAAAATTAAAATTAGAAAAAGTGAAAATTAAAGATGCTAAAAGCAATGAAAACACAACACAAGGAAAATGACAGGAAACAATCAATAAACTTACAAGCACAAGGATCCATAAAATATGGCCTGCACACCCTTATAACTTCACTTCACGAACTAAGTATCAATCTCATTAGTTTTCCAGGACTTCAACTTCGCTATTTGACTAGTACTAACTATTAATTAAGTAACGAAATCAAACACAAAAACGTACTTTCTCGAAATAAACATGGATTTTTCTTACGTATTTGGATTTTTTGCTCGTAAAATCTGGGGAGGGGGTACCCCGCAATCGAGAAATTGTGGTCCTTATAATATACTACAATATACCATAATATCCTTATAATATACTATTTTTCATTTCATAATTATTTTATTTCGAACATAAAGTCTTTAAAGTTTTCAGCACAATTTAATTAATAGCTAACTTAACAATTCCAAATAGATTAAAATCAATTTATAGAAAATTCTCAAAGTAATGTTGCATAAAAACAATAAACAGCATCAGTTAGTCAATTTTTCCTTCGTAATAGCAATCAAATTTGCTTAAGATTTTAACTATAGTTCAAGAATGTCTCAGTCAAATAATATTAAAGTAGGATTTCAACAATGTTAAAGAAGCAAAAAAGGAATTAAAAGAAGAAAAAAAATTAAATTGCTGAATGATCCCCCAATTTACCATTTCAAAATTCCATGGTATGATAACTGTATTTTAGTTTATTTTATAACCATCGTTGAACGCTGACCCAATTTTTGGGTTTACGACTACTAATGTTCAACTCCGTAGCCTTGTCATTTTGAATCGAATCCAGAAGACAAGAAAACTCCTGATTTAAGTATTGAGTGAAATTTGCCTTCGAGGAGGAATTTTCTTGGAAATAACCCGCAATTGTATTACATGAGGAGGAGAACCACGAAATCCTCCCATGATTGTTGCGACTGCTAGCGGACTCTAACCCATGATCCGTCTAACACTGAGAATAGAATATTTTATGCCAGCACTGTGGTCGGTCCAAACTGGAATTCGTATCGACCAGGCCTTGCTGGGATTCAAACCCAGTTCACGTAATTGGAAGGCTCTATCCCCTGAGCCCCCATTACGGCTCATAATTACTATATTGATAGTAACCAATCATTTTTAAAATCATAAGAAACGATAGTTGTGAAACTACGAAATTCAACCTACACGATTTGTAGCTGGATTTGGTGAAAATAATAAATGAGTACATGAACTTAAATTCATCACCATTAAAGTTAGAATGTGCATCAAAATTTTTATTATTAATTAAAGTAAAAAGATGTTGCGTTGAAAATCTATATTTTTCCTATGCTGCGATTTGAATAGATAATTTTAAAATCTTTTTTTTACTTGAGTAGAATACGGTGGTCTTCTGAACGTACAAAAAATTCGGGAATATCAGGTCAAAAAGCTGAAAGTCAGAAAAAATCACGACAGTCTATATCAACAACAAAAATCAACAACAGTACGCTACTACGTTGCTATTATGGCTATTCAGAATTATATTATGAATAATAGTGTCATGCTATCTTTGTCTTCTGACTATTTCAAGCGATGATTTAGCAAAATGATTTGCGTGAACGCAACATAATTATCCTAAGAATAGAGTTAATGATAACAGCTCTTCTACAACCTTTACTCATAGCTGTTGGTCTAACAACAGTCCGCTATTCCGGTTTTTCAGAATTATCTTATGAATAATAGCGTCATGTAAGCTTTGTGTTATGACTATTTTTAAAGATTTGACTAAATGATTATAGAGAAAGCATTGCAGTTAAATTAAGAAGGAGTTAAACACAATGGAATTTTGTAATAACTAGAAAAACATTATTATCCACTTTAAGCAAATCGTCCCGTTATTTACAAGGAATAGGGGAGTGGACTGCCGAAGGATGATTTGAGTTCTTAAGAGGACACTATGCATTTTGTTCACAGTTCTTCATGAAGTTTCTTGTAGAAAAATAGCACGATGTTCTTGGCAAATATTGAGACAGAAGTGAATGATACTAACCAAACCATGGTCATAAATCTCCATGGTACTAACCAAAGTCAAAATTCTTGATGACTTATGTTGGTTTCAGTGTACGATATTTCCCGATGTGTCGTTGACATCGATGTCTGCTAGCTTGCGCGAAGAGCATTTTCCTCCGGAAGTGTGCAGCGATATCCGCGGTGATGATTGTTATCTCACCCCGATTTTTTTACATCGTGACTCATCGTTTTGCTAACACGATGAATCCGGATAGAAGTGTTGTGCAAATCCTGTTGATTCTTTTTTAACATCCAATCCAGCCGTTCATTGTTTTTAAACCGCTATTTTGCAGATATCCACGTCTTTAAATATTGATAAACAATTATAAAAAATGCAACTTTATTTTAAAAAAAATAATGCAACTTACTAATTGCAAGTTTAAAAACATTAATAAACTACTGTAATAAACTAATAAACTACTGTAAAAAATATAAAACATTAATGTACCAAGACATCGCGATGTTAGCGTGGAGATACATCACGATGCCAAACTCTTAACATCGCCCAGTTCTCATTGCACTACTTTTTTTTATAAAAAGTAGCACACTACATCACAAATTATGAAAAAAAACTTGCGACTACAGTAGTTTCACTTCTCCTAGTGCGTTACTTTCGACCACTGGTCAAAGCACGGAGAAATATTATCTTTTGAAGCAATAAAATAAATTTCTTACCAAAAAATATACAGCACTCATAATTCCGTTCAATTAACGTCATAACTCTTCCCTACCTGAAAAATAAAGACCCAACTTTTATTAACAAAAATTGCAAAAAAACAATAAGCAATGTTTTAATAAGCATTTCAAATGCAAAATTAAGTAAAAATGTATTAATTTTTATTTAATTTTAGACAGTGTTGTAACTGTACAACACTGTTAATTCACGAAACTAATGTAGGCGAAAAATTACTGGCACAGGAAAACCACAGGTAAGAAACATTGAGGAGATGACTTAAGTTTTTCACTTTTTTCATAAGGCTTGTTTGATCATTTTCTTAAGATATGCACTGAACATTAAGTATAAGTTAAAAACCATTAAAACATAATAATTGTTTCTTAATTTTTCTTTCCCTCCCAGTGCATCCATTCGATCTGTTATTAAAAGTAGGCACGTAAAGTCAAGCTGATATAAAGTTTTGTGTAGTTTTTCTTTTTAAGTAAATTTCCAGTTGCAGATATTATGATCTCTTTTTTTTCAGATAAAAAATTCGCTAAAATTTGTTGTTAAGATCGTAACTTTTTCTAAAGGTTGACTGAGAAAAAATTCCAGCAGGATCAGGATTTTCTTATTAACATACCGCAGAATAATTTCAAATGTTGCTTCAAATCGAAACTCTCAGTTATTAAAATTAATAAGTTTATTACAAGTTGGATACAGGATGTTTTGGCCATTACTTTTTGATAACAATATTTGTTAGGCTAATGATTCCCTACTAATGGTTAATGTTTGATGGAAAATTAAAACAGGTGGTTATTTTTTTCTAACTGTCGTTTATCGTCGTTAAGGACTACACAATTTTGGGTTTACGACTCCTAATGTTCGACTACTGGATCAAGTATTGGGAGAAATTTGTCTCTCTGGAAAACCTTCCGATGGATCTAACAGCATTAGTATTGCATGAAGAAGAAAACCACAAAACCTCACATGGTTAGCCAGACAGCAAGGGAAAACCTTTCACGGTTAGTTTGACTGCAAGGAGACAATACCACCATAATCCGTCCACCACTGAGGATTTTACGTCAGTACCGTGGTCGGAATTCGTACCGACTGGGATTCGAACCAGATTCACCTCATTGGAAGGAAAACGTTCTATCTTCTGAGACACCACAGCTAACATGGTTGTTATAGCAAAAAGGAGTTGAAACTTATTTTTGAAAAAATCCGATTGAAATTTTTGTTACTCTAACATAAGGATGTAAAATTATTAACCAGTATACGCAGCCCTGTTCATGATCCCAGGGTCGGACTGAGAGTTTGGGGGCCACATGAATTAGGGGTCCCTTGAAAGAATCGGATTTCTATTTTTTGGAAATGTTAATAAAGCGTTTTTACTTCCTCTTCGTAACTTAATTTAGAAAATTCATAAGAAATATTAAACATTCCTTAATGAGCTAAATATTTTATCTTTAAATTTAAAGCAGTTATGTTTTAATCAACATAGTTCATTTTTGAATTTATTGTAAAAAAATTAAGAAATGAAATTTGTTAGTCAATTTAATGAGTAGCAATAAAATTAGTACCAATAACTCATTTATTCTGCTTACAAAAATATTTTTTTTTCAACTTTAGGCATTTTAAATGTCGCTTAAACTATTGTAACCCACAAAATTTCTTAACACGTTTTTACTCAATAAATATGCCTAACTATACAGTTAAACAAATTGTTTGCCTATATAGTTAGGCAACAAATGAAACAAAAATGTATGTCATAAATGTTTCACTGAGTGATGCATTTCAACTTTAAAAAATTTGATAAGTGAAAAAAAAAATTTCCAATTATCTTCCAAATCAGCAAAAAATGTTGAACCGTGAGCGACCGAAATGAAGAGAATGTCAACTTTCACCGGTGAATGTCAACAGTCGCTTTGGTGGAAGTCTGAAATATTTGTTTTATTCAATTTGAAATAAATTTATTCATTACATTTATTCGATATTTTAATATCTTTTGTGGATAAAAGAGGAGAAACATCGGAGTACCGGTTAAATACATACCGGGCAGCGGCACTGAAACTTAAGAAAACATCAGTGTAGTGTATACCGGGTAAATATATACCGGACAGTGAAACTGAAGCTTAAAAAGACATTGGTAGGTACTTTACTTACGTCACACAAGAGCTGCACAACTGGTTGTTGGCGATGGTGTGGGAAAAATCCCTGAGGATGATCCGAAGCACAATTTTTGATTCTCCGCAGAGGGGATGGCTCCTCTGCTTTAGTAGCCCGATGACCTACGTGCGAAGTCTAGCACTTTATGGTAGAACAGCTTAACGAGGACCGATACCGAGCACTCTCTGCTTCTACGCAAGCTGGTCAAGGGGGACACCCATCCGCTTACTGACCGGAGCCAGTGATGCTTCGGTGTTCTACTGGGAACCCTGTCTTTACGATCAGTTCACTGTGGGACCCAAAAGACATATTTATTATATAATATTCAATTGCATAATAAATATAATAAGACATGTTTATTATATACCTTAAAAACATTGACGTGACGCATACAGGACACGAACTAGAATAAGACATTCAGACATTTAGCAAAGCATTCTTATTTGTCAACAACAACCGGTTGTCATTCACACATACAGTTGTCATGAATTTAAATCGACATTGACTAAAGTTTTAAAGGAAAACTGTTTTCAACTCAAATATAATTTTTTATTTTAAAGGGAATTCACAGTGAATGCCAATTAAGTCTACGGAATCAATGTTCGACAACATATTTGAAGCAATTTGTCTTCAAAATAACTGCACATTCTGTTTGAGAAAATTCGATAATAGTTATTAAACATTACAAGTTCAAACCTAATTGATTTTGAAATTTGATCCGAACAGTTAATTTAGGGGACCAGAATTCTACATTTATTTTTCTCCTCCTTTTTGGAAAAGGCTTTAGTAACCTCGAGATTGAGCACAAGTGTGTAAAGTTTTGAATACAAGAAAAGCACAAAATAATTTATTGTTTCAATTTTTACTAAATTCGGTTTCAAACTTTTGTACAGGAGGTTCCGATTTTTTCATATTTTTTAACCGTCGTTCAACAGCCGACCCAATTTCGGGGTTTACGACTGTTAATGTTAGACTCCGTTGCCTTGTAATTGTAAACCCAATCCAGAAGACAAGGGAACTCCTGGATCAAGTATTGGGAGAAATTTTGCCTTCGTGGGGGACTTTTTGATGGAACTAACCCACATTTGCGTTACATGGAGAAGGAAGTCTTGAAAACCTCCAAAGGTTAGCCAAATGGCAAAGGGACTCTAATTTGTTAAACTTTATTAATTTAATTAAAATCTACCAATAAATAACTCTGTTTCCCAAAATATATCTTATTTTTTCTCAACTTTTGACTGTAGCAACAGTTTTAAATTTCGCTTAAACTTAATCCAAAGAATTTCTTAACGCATTTTCACTCAATCAATATGCCCTACTAGGCAGGTAAACAAAATGTTTGCCTGCATAGTTAGGCAACAAATGAAACCAAAAGGTTTGTCATAAAATTTCCACTGAGTGATGCATTTCAACTTTTAAAAACTAATATGTGGAAAACTAATTTTCTTAAAGAAAATTTATAGCTCAATAAAACACGTTATGTTCTGAAGCAATTTGAAATGCATATATTACCGTGAGGGACCGAAATCAATAGAATATCAACCCTACCTCAGTCCCCTTGCTGTAAGGCTTTCCTCTCCATGTAACTCAAATACGGGTTCCTCCACGAAGACAAATTTCTCCCTATGCTTGATACAGTTCTTCCCTTGTCTTCTGGATTAGATTCAAAATCACAAGGTTACGAAGTTGAACATTAGTAGTCGCAATTAGTAGTCGGCTGTTCAACGACGGTTATAAAATAAAATGTAGTTAACTGCAACTACTTTCTTTTTACAAACTATTTTCAAAATGTTACCATGAATGAAAAATCGTCGAAATCAAGTTGTTACCGTTGAAATGAAGAGAATGTCAGCTTTCACCGGTGAATGTCAACAATCGCACCAGTTACTTTGGAGAATGTCCGAAATATTTGTCACAGCCGATTCGTTAACATTATTATATTTATACGATATTTTAATATCCTCTGAGGATAGATTAGAGGAAACATCAGTGTTCGCAGTACCGGTTAAAAGTATTCCGGGCACTTGACCTTGAAAAAAAACATCTGTGTAGGGAATACCGGGCACTTAACACCGGGTCTGTGCTGGCATCTCCATTGATGGGATCACTGATCTCCATACTAATCGAAATTTAGCTCTGACCGGTCGCTGGTATAGGGATGAGATCCTGAAATCTATTGTTGTCCCTTATACTGCAGCAATTCGAGATGACTTCATGTTAATAGAGGACGATTGCAGGCCACGTCGTGCTAACAAGGTAAATGATTTCCTTTTGGAAGGAATCATACGAATAGATAGGCAGACGAATTTCAGGACTCCTACCATCCTTACAAACTCTCCAAAAATGGAAAGAGATCTTCTAGAGGAGTGAGACAGAATACCCCAGACCCTCATAAATAACCTCATTGATGACTCGATGCGTCAAAGGTGTGTACAGCGTTGTCCGGAGAACACTCTTCTGAAAACGATTTTCTTTTAAGGAAACACCTTTTTTTTATTCTCATCTGCACAAATTGTGCTTTTCTCCTTTTGTACCCAAATGCTCAATAAAACACATTTTTTTTCCTGCCAAACAAATGTCATTTTTATCTCATAAAGCCTGTCGATAATGTATCAATCATTCAAACAATTTTCCAGGTGCAAGATCAACCCTCAATATCCCTTAATTGTTTTGAGCAATGTATTTTTAGTGGAAAATTATCTAGCATTAATTGATGATCTGTTATAAAAAAAATCAAATTTGGGGATTCTTCTTTAGCTAAAACCTGTTTTGAGGATAATTAAAAAACTTTTGGTGGGCTGGAGATTATCTATCAGAAGTTATAATGCAATTCTGAAAGGGAAAAAATTAGGAGTTTTGTAATTAATTTTTGGAAAAATTTGGCTATTTGGTAACAGGTTGTATACGGATTTATTCCAATATTTAGAAGCACTATAATACAAAATTCGAATTAGATTAATATAAGTTTTTAACTAAATATATTTCACGCGTAATTTCACTGATGAAAACACTGGAGGAACGGGGTTTTTTTTTTACCGAAAGTACAAAATAGGTTACCCCTATACGCAAATAAGGTTTCAGAGGGTAACTATCTTTCCGCGGACGCTTCTGACGTTGTGACGCCTGTGACGCCTTAAAGCAGCGGCGTTGTTAACGGGCTTGCTTAGAAATGCTTCATTTGCTCACCGAAGCTTGCAGCGTAAGGACGTCATAAAACATCGTAGCTTCGTCAAGTCCTTGTTTTTCTTTTTTTAATTTCTTTCCTTACTTATCGCACGTATGATCAGTCGCCATCGTCTAAACAATGCCAGAAGATGAATTGCTCATAGAAATTATTTTTTGACGTGCTCTATTTGTGCATATTTTAACATAAAATTAAAAGGTTTTTCAATCTTTTTTTTTTCTTCCGATTTGCTGTTTTCAAGAATCTTCAATTTTTAATGCTTAAATATTCACGAGTTTCAATTCACATATTCAATCACTTATTGGAGCACTTATTTGTGCCAATTTTAACGTAAATCTAAGAGGCATTTCAAATGTCATTTTGACAATAACAGCGATAATTTTCCTTGTAGTTTTAAAGATCTCTATACTTTAACTCAATATTATAACTCGTGAAATTCGATTCAGTTTAAGAAAATTTTTTGTTGTGAAAAAGGAGCTTTTTATTTGTAAAAATTATTTAAGCTTTGTAAAACCAATAATTTAATAAAATAAAGGCTGTAAAGTTTAAGTAAATTAAAAATATTGAATTTTATTTTACGCTGCAAGGTTCTTGCTTTAATTTGAATAATTTTTAACCCTATAAAATTTCGTTAAATTGAAGTACTGAACTTTAAATTATTTTACTCAATAAAATAGTTTCTTCTTTTTTTCAAGTTTAATCCTAAAAATATTTGTTTTATATTGTTAGAATTTATGTTAAATTATACACTGTATTGTATGTATGTATTGTATCATATATTTATTTTCTATTGTATCATATATTTATTTTGTATTTTATCTTTTGCATTATGTATTGTGATAAAAATATATTAATTTTTATTGTTTTAATTTATTTCAATTAATTTGCATTTTTTTATCAGATAAGATTATTTCTCTTAAGAGAGTAATCTGTTTTGCATTCTTCAATTTTAAATGTTTAAAAGTATTTAATTTTTTGCAAACATATTACTAAGTTATCTGATAAGCATTTACTATAATTGTAGTCAGCATGTCTGTCTAAATACTTGGTCATGCGGCCTTTTACTCAAAGAGCACCCCTACGAGACGGCTCATAAAACGGAGAATGATGAGCTAGCAAAAAATATTGTGCTTTAACGAACTACAGAAATTAGAAACTTTCCAAAGTAAAAAGAAATGAATGAAATTAGGGGTTCTAATGCCAATTGTTAGCCATAGCTTTACTTTGTGGGGATAAACTGAATTTTGTCATATGGCAAATTAATGTCTAAAACCGTCTCTATTTCTTATCAATTGGTGGAGTAGGTCTTTGTAATAACGATTAGCAATTTCCTTAATTAAAACGACAATCAGACTACCAAATTTTTTGTGCAATAGCAATCATCTACATTGGACTAACTATGTATATCATAGGTTCTCAACCTTTTTAACGTTGCCGCCCCCTTAAGGAGCAAAAAATATTTCAACGCCCCCCTTTATAAAAATCCTGTTATTTTGAGCATGGGGACGGAGGAATTTGTGCTGAATTATAAGAGGCAAATTTTTTAAGCAATTTTTTTACGCTTTGAATTTGTTTGGTTTTTTAAAAAAGAATAAATTAACTCGATAATTTTCTCACGGCAGGTAATCGCCGTCTATTTGTTATGATCAAAATAAATACGTTTAATGAAAAAAAAATACAACTAAGAAACCTATGCTTAAAAAGAATAATTTATTCTAAATTAGATAATTAAAATAACACCCAAAATAATTTTGTTACACTAAAAAGTAGTATCAACGAAACATTCAAGTAACTATGTTAGTGGGATGATTGTACTTAATGGTTCAGAACCAATTCCTTAACGCTCGGTTCAATACTTTTAGTGAGATGAAGATGCAAATACCCACGTTTGCACAATTTCGAGTCGATTTCTTCTTTTTGTGACAAGATCCGTAACAGCACTGAATCCACATTCGACAAGTTAGGAGGCAGGGAAGGCAATTAAAAAAATTTTAACGATAGTCTACAGTCCAAGATAGAGACGACTGTTACCTTTAACACTAGATTGCCCATGGAAGTCATTTTGACTGCTTTTTAATTTCAATTAGAAAAACAATGATAACACAATTTCTTAGAATTTTGTGACTTTTTGTACAACATATAATTTTTTTATTGTTAATATTTACAAATAACTTGTTATATAACTGAAAATAATAACAAAAATATTACATTTTATTTTAAACAAATTTCTTTATACATTAGTTATGCTTTCTTTATTCATTAGTTGTTTTTGAGCAATATAGGTATTTCACTCTTTTTAGTGTTAAGTAAAAATTCTGTGAGACGATCACCATTTCAAAGTTTCATTAGTTAAAAGTTCGACCAATTCCTCGTAAATCTGAACCTCTGCCGTTTCAATATTTACAAAAGGGTTCATAAACCCATTGAGGGACTTCGAGGGAACAAAACATCTTTAAAATGGTCAGAAAAGTCCATGTGCAAAGAGTCAAGGTGTTGACAATATTCTTGTGCATGTGCATCATCAGAGAGAATTTTGCCTGCATGGCTGAACTCATTCCAACCAAAATTCTGCTAAAACAAAATCAGTTTTTTTAGAAAGGCGAAAATAACTTATTTTGTAGGGATCGAATTGAGCTCGTCGCCTTGAAGTTGTAAATTAATGCCATTAAATTTTACAGATAAATCAGCCAAAGTCTTTCTTAAATTCTAGCAATCTGTCTCTTAGAGCTACATTTCTGTTTTCGAGGAACTCAAGCACAGAGTCGAAAAGATTCCAATACCTATTGAGACAGAAGCTTTTGGAAAGTCAGTGAATCTCGGTGTATATTGCAAGCGATTGAATTCTTCATCGTTTTTCTTACACAGTTGTCTAAATAATCGATCTTAGAGAGCATTACTGTGAATTTTGTTCACAGCAGATACGGCATATTGCAATGATTGATGCAAACGGTCACTGAGATTTTTTCTTACTAAATACTGTCTGTGAATCACGCAGTGAACAGCTAAAACATCTGTTACCTCCCTTTCCAAAAGGGCGATAAACTCACGATGTCAACCCAAAATTGTAGGAGCCTATCAGTGGCAAAGGACATAATACTCGCAAGAGGAATGTTTTTCTCTTTAAAATAATCTTTGACAGTACTAAAAATAGACTTACCTTTGATATCTACAATCAAGCTTCCTGCAAAAAGCATATCTTGACTAATTTTCCTTTCCTTTACAAACCGGACCTATGCCTACAGTAAAGCCTGCATTACCTGGCAAGGTAAATTCATCAACTTAAAGGGAAAATTCGTTGGACATCAAAAGTTTGCATAAAGAAATTTCAACGTCTTCACTTCACCCATCTCATCATTTCGTCGCCGCACTGAATCGTTGCTTATGGGATAGCTTTTTATTACATTGGATGATGTAAAACTGTTTCTAAAACTTCCTTGACAACCGGCAATATCAACTCTACTCCGATGGTTTGAGCTTTCCCAGATTTAGCAATAAATTTTGATATATTATAAGAAGCGATCAAACCATCGTCGCATTTTTGTGATGACGTTACTAGTAACCCTGAGACCGAAGGTGCCTTCAGAAACGTGAAAAAAGACGTTCGTCAAAAATGACAAATCTATATCTAGTTTTTTGCAAATGCTCTTGCTAACGGTAAGATTTCCTTACCTCATTAGATAAAACTTTATTACAAAGTAAACACATAGGTAATTGAGAGTTCAACAGTAATTGAACAAATCCCAACTTCAAGTACGTGACACTGTATTGATGACACTTCTTTTTGTCAACCGACATTGTTGGTGTCAGCAAAATACAAACGATGAAAGAAAATCAACTATTTCTCAAAATTAATAAATAATTTATGATACTATAAAGAACTAATTCGCGTATGTACCAGGCCAAATAAACTATGAGATCTAATCGAAACTGGGGAAAAAAAACCGCAAGAAAGCTAACGAAAATCATTATAAGAAACAGGGGTCCAATCAAACATTCATACTGAATGCGCATGTACTGCAATTTCAACCAAATGGCTTGAATGAGTCAGAGGCAAAAACTACTGGCTCATGCGCTGAGCTGTGTTGGTTCGGATCGAAGAATAGGTGTCGTATAAGTTCGTTTTATTGCTGTTTCAAATAGTGTATAGGATAATCTTTATTTATTATATTAATTTAATCTTTTTTTCTTTATTATAATTTTTTTTATTAAATTAATCTTAATTTAATAATTTTATTTGCAAGATTTAAAATTAAATTTGAATGACAAAACATGCTCAACGCCCCCCTACCGCCCAAAACATACCCAACGCCCCCCCTACTGCCCAAAACAAGTTCACCGCCCCTCAGCATAGTCCCACCGCCCCCAGGGGGGCGGTATCGCCCCCGTTGAGAACCAATGATGTATATGAATCATTAATTCCAGCACAAACATTTTGTTACAACTTGTTCTGGCTATTACTCTCTCTTTTTTTATGATAAATTGTTGGTTTTATAATGGGTTAGCGAGAAAGTAATTTCGGTTTTTCAGTGTGAAATAATTCTATAATTTTTTCTGTACAAAAACTGAACTTATATAGTCAAATATTCTGTTTGAGAGCCTATTGTCTTCTTTCTCATAACTACACGCTCATAAAACGCTTTTGGTCTTTTTCAAGTAAATAATTCAACGTAATGCCATCATTACTACTAAAATTTTTACCATTTAAAAAGCTTTGTAAATTTCAAACATGCGATGGTGCACGTTCGAGGCTATATGGGGGATGCGACATCTCTTTCCAACCAAACGCCAATAATTTGGTACATGTTGCTCGAGTTGGAACATGATCTTCATCAAGTAACGTTATCAACAGTCGTAATTCGTTTTTTTAAGAAAAAGGGTCGATTGTATTATGTTTCAAATGTGTAATGCTAATATTGACTCGTTGTGTTAGGTTCATTTCTTTCAATTCGTGGGAACCCAAATATCTAACTTCTTCTGAGTTCTTTTTAAATGTTGTGCTTGTATATTTAACGGTTTCACAATAATGCGCACATTTATAAGATTATTCAATTCAATTATGACTATCATTTTGTCATCACTTTATAAGTTCGACCCGAACGCTGGTCATCTTTCATTTAAAAATCACCAATTCTGACAAATGCGTTCTGTTAAGCAATCAACACCATTTCATATGTCTCTTAATGAGCCTATTTATTGCCAGTGAGTCGAAAATGCCTAAATTTGCGCTCCATGTTAAAATGACCTTTAAACAGACAGCTGTAAACAAAGCTACGAAGAATTAATTTCTATAGTAACCTATACGTATCGAGTATCGAATGTCAAAATAAAAAAATTCTAACATTGACGAAAGAGTATTGATAATGACGAAGCGCACATAACGCCATCTGTTAGTTCAAATCGAAATAACTTTCCTACCAACCCAATCGCTTCAGTTAGAATTTTCAAGAGATTATTAAGCCAATTTTAAATCTTTTATTGGACCTTTTTTTTTTTTGGATAACGCTTCGCGAGACAATTCTAAATTTTGGTGTCAGCTTATTACTTCTCAATTTAATGTCAAAGAAAAATGTTTTGAATGAATCAGCACATTTTTATTTGGAGGATTTTCCATAAATTGTCTGGGGTATACAAACATTTCGAGCTTAGAGGATTGGGATAAAAAAAAAATTTCATTACGTTTAAAACTCATTGCGAAAAACATTGAAAATTTGGATTCTATCACAGAAACTCAGGAAAAAATTGTTCTAACCACGACTTTTTTTTGTGTGGCACAAACTGGCTAAAATTTGGCAGAATTACGATCGTCTATTATCGACTTACATTTGAGGGGCAGAATTCTCTAACCGATTTCGTATAAATAATTGCATTAACTTCTGTGCATCGAAAATTGGTAGAAGTATGTTTTAATGTTTCGTGGAAAAGATTATTATTTAATACTCTATTAAGGAAACCTTATCTGAAAGTTGTTTCGGATACATTTCTTGGGTTGGATAAAACCAAAAGTTTGATCAGCAAGTTATTAATTACATCACACGTTTACTGAGAAATTGGAATTTTGGGGTTTTAGTGTCGCTAAAATAAGTCAAAAACAAAACGTAAAGAAGTTTGCGTTAAGCAAAAGTTTGGGTTAACATTTATCTACCATGGGCTAACATTTTGTGGTATATTTCGATAGTTGGGTGGCAGCTTATCGCTATCCTCTTATCAAAGTAGTTTTGAGGAGAAATTAAATTAGAAGTTCAACTAATTTAAGCTTTGTTTTTTAATTCTAAAATGGATGGTTAACAGAGGATTAACTAACTAATACCTAAATTAAATATTAATTTTTTTCAAATTCTGTAAAATCTAAGACAGACTTCATATCATTGACGACTGATCTTAAAAAGTTCTAAATTAAGTACACAGTTAAATTTGGCTTTGCCCTATTTATATTACGGGGTGATTAAAAAGAACTTTTCAACGGCTACTGATTATCTATATTAGCTTGAACGAATGTAAAATTCAAAGTTTCAGCGGCAGCCAAAATCTCCTCAATTTCGATGATTTTGTTTAGATAAAACAAGTTTTTAAATAAATGTTTTTAACGATAGGCCAGAAGATCAATGGTGAGTTAATTTATGCTCTTTTTTTATGGTGGTATAACAGACAGTTTTTTTAAGTAAAGGGATACCGTTATAACAAATACTTATAGTTTTAGGTAGGATAGTGAGAAGTTCAGATAAAACTGAAAATAGAGCTTATTTAAACAAAAAATTGGGGTGGGGCTGGGGGGGGAGGAAGTTCATATACAATATGTTGGCTTTAATTTTTTTTCTCAACTTTTTCAGAGGAGTGTTAAGGAAAAAAAAAGGTTTTGGTAAGCTACTGATTATGACGATGATCTAAAATTCGAACTTTGGAAGGTTTCATAAATTTGTTTTTACCAAACCTTATTTTTTTTTGGGGGGGGGGGGANTTGGGGGGGGGGGTGTAGTCTAATGGAGGGTCTCTGTGCTAACGACTATCTATGATGAACTAATATTTTGTCGCAAAATTCAATGTCAACTTCACACTCTTCTATGTAATGCTAAAGAGGAATTTGTGAGAAATTTTAGAAGTTTTATTTCTTTTAGCTATGAAACTTTTTGGGGTGATGAAAGAAGCATTTCCTAATAATTATTATCTGTTTCGTACAAAGTTAAAGAGCTTATTTAGATTTGGTAAACTATTATTAGGAAGATAGGAAGTTCCATTTAGTTAAATTTGGTTAGAATAAAAAGAATGTTTAAAATATATATTACTGAAATGCCATCAAGTATTTGTCTGTGGGCTAAGATTTTGTGGCGAAAATCTGATGAGTTAGATTAAAAGGGTATTGGAACGCTAACTATTTTCGACAAAGATCTTGAAGCGTTAAAATTTAAATTCTGAGTATCTATTTCTTGTAGTGCTGAAAACGTGTTCTGAAGAAAACGGTTTGTGAGGAAGATTACCTTCAATTGGCGAAAGTTTTTGAAGAAAAGTTTACACTTATGGCGGACTATAAGAATACGATTTCAAATCTTAGTTGTGTTGGGCTATTAGAATGACCAACGTTCGGTGACAAAATACGAATTCCAGGTTTTTTGCTGAAAAAAGCTGGTTTTTCTTTTGAATGGTAAGTTAAGCCATCTCTTTATGCGTCTCAGAGTAGAGTACTACGAGAATTGAGACAAAAAAAAAATTTTTTTTGGAAGCTAACAATTATAATAGGCTAATTTTTTGTGAATTGGAATTCAGAGTTCTACCAGAAAAACTTATTAAAAGATAATTAATCATCTGTATAATTATGCACCGACCCTTGCCAGTTTTGCGAATTCATGATTGTTGAACTCACAGTAACTCCATAACTACACTGATGGAAACAATTAAAAAGAGGACGGTTTTTTTTAAAAAAAAAAAAGAACAGCATAAGAAACACCTTTAAGCATATAAGGTATCAGGTGTAGGCCATGATAATCTGGTTGTTAGGACGTTGGCCTCGTGTCCGTGAGAACGGGAGGTTCGAATCCCGCGTATTAAATGGAGAGGCACATATTATATCCGTCGGGGTCACAAAGTCCTCCGAGTTCTCATAACAAATCAATAGGTCTGGGGGTACTGAATTGGAGATTGATCGGCCAATCTCTGTGGTTCAGGTCAAAACTACGATCTAGGGATGAATGAATAGGTCCGCCTTGTAAAACGTGTTTGTGGCTGAAATTATATTCTTGGCTATAGATGGCGCCACTGAAAAAGAAGAAACACACCCTCTGCTTTAAATTCGCTTGTCTTCCCAAACAGGCTAGCTGGCATTGGCAAGCGAAACAACAGCAGGTATCAGATGATATCACAGCTCTTTACGGACAATCACTGTTGCGATGGCTCTTTGATCGTGTAGAGTTCAGATACCTCATTTTCTCACTGAAGCTTGTAGCGTAAAAACGGATAGAAACATCGTAGCTAAGCCCAATCCTTGTTTTTTGAATTCCTTTGTTAATCCGTCGTTAGTATGGCCAGTCTTCATCGTCTAGACAATATCACAAGTTGATTGTTGGATAGTTGGCCCATCACAGGCTATCTGTTGTCGGGATCTCGGAGTTTCGAGAAATTTTGTGTCCACCCCGTGGAAACAGTTCACAGTGGTCTGTCGACCTGGTCAAATCCGCAAAGGGGGCAATAACGCCGGCTCAAGACTAGGGATGTAACGGATATTCGACTACTATTCAGTATTCGGTCCTTTTGCCGAATTATTCGGCTAAGTATTAATCGGGAAATGATTTTTTTACAAAGATTTATTGGTGGAAATTTTAATAGATTTCATAAAGAATAAGCTAAAATCGTATTTTTCAAAATAAATATGAGAAAAAACTATCTCGAATGTGTCAATTTCTGAAACTCGTTAATTTATGTTCTGAAAGATACTTGAAAAAGAGAATTTTGAAGAATTGAAACTAGATAAATTTGCACTGAATCACGAAATTTGTAATGCTGACTGTTTTCTTTTTTTTAATCATATTCAGACTAGTCAATTTCATCATTTTTGCTTTAAAAATTAAACAAATTTGTTTAAATTTAATTAAAATTTGTTTTAAAAACTAATAATATTTTAGCACTTTATGTTTGAAAATTAAGAAATTTTTGCTCTCTAACTAAAGAGAAGCATACTAACGGAGCATTTCTAATAAATTTTATTCTTTTATTGTCACTTCTTCCTCGTACGGTAAACCAGATAAGTAGTAACATAGAAAACTGTGATTCTCAACGTTAAAGCTATATTTCAGAACAAAGAAGAAAAAAAATTTCTGCTTCCCTTTTAATAATTTTTTATTTATTTTTATTTTTATCAGCGTTTTTCTTATGACAGCATTTTTAAAGAACATTTTAGCTAACGTTATTCTTTATGGTCAATTTTTTCTAAAGATGTGAAAAAGTTAAATTTAGATTTTCAGCGTTAAATCTTTCGTTTAAAAATTAAGAACGATTTTTGTTTTGGTTTCTATTTTTTGCTTTTTTATTATTTTTTTCAAAAAACTTGTTTTTATGGACGTTTTTATTATGAAGCAGTATTTCAGAAGGTTTTTATTCGACATTAATCTTCACTTTTCCTTGAAAATACTGTAATTGGAAAATTGAAATGTTTAGCTTTAAAATTTTATCTTTCAAAAATCAAAATGGATTTTTATTTTTCCTGTTTTTCTATTGTATCTTTGATTTTTAACAGGCGTTTTTAAGAAAGTGCTGCATTTTTAAAAGGGTCACTGATAGACATTTCTTTTAATGTTTTATGGATGATTTCTCAAATAGCCGTTAGTTCTTTGCTTTGAACACCTAATTATCTTCATTGTCTTAAACATTTTTAATAAAGTTTTCTTCCGTTTATTCCATGCCATAATACAGCTAAGTTTTGATTATTTTTCAATAATGCCTGAATTCATATCTAGATAAAAAAATATTTATGAATGATTTTTTTTAAAAATAAATGTTATTCTACAGCCGAATATTCGGTATTCGGCTAAATCACTATTAGTTACATCCCCGTCACGGTTCAACACCATTATTTGAGGCTTCTAGCCGAATGGGATAAGTCAGCGACAGCAACACAACTGTCTCTCAATGATAAAGGGACGATACTTGCACCCTTTGCATAACTTTTCCACGGAGCGATACTTTTTTTATTGACGATTACGCCCGTCTTCCCACGGCTCAATTGGTGGACGATTCGGGAGGATATTTAACAATTTGGGTGGCCTGCAATATCCCCTGACCATAGCCCTATCACTATTATTTCCCCTGACTGACCGGGTGTAGGTCAACTGCTGTACTGGACAAGTGACCCATTTCTTTTTATTTAGGATTCAGAATGTGCCCATTTTTATTTTACCATATATTTGTCTTATATCGGACATTTTGGTCAGATTTGATTTTAGTTGCTTTGTTAGTTTTTTTTTTTTTAATTGCAATAAAAACTATTCGCCTCTTCAAGTTTTCTCACTATTGTAATAAAAGGAGTTGTCCGATGGTGATAAGCACTGTTGCCCTCTGTAATCAACTTCTAACAGTCGAATGGTTAGTTACAATACGTAAAAAATTGTATGAACTCCGCAATCGGCTACTGGGTATATTTTTTTATTTTTTCCGGCATTTTAATAAATGTTTTTTTTTTTTATTCTATCTATCTCAGGAACGCAGTTTGATAAAATACTGTGACAAAGCTATTTGTGAAGAACAACACTTTAAACATCTGCGCAAGAGCGCAAACAATAATTTTTATCATGTTTCTATTTTTTTAATTGAAATATTATACTTTTTTTTAAGTTTTTCTAATTTGCTTCAAATTAATAAAGGAATAGATAAATGTTTTTAATTCGTAGTCTATTAATTGAATTCGTTGCAGTTCAGCGTTGATTTAAGTTTAGGATTAATACTTGGTTAGGAAAAAACTGCTTTTTTGGGGTGTAATGATGAAAATATAGGCTATTCTATTTACTATCTGCCAACATTTCTAAGCAAATTTGTATCGTTGCGAATTTGTACTTGCTTTTGTCATAAATTTTTATTTATCATAATTTTTTCTGTATTTAATGTTGAGCAGTATCTATAAATAGGCTCCATGTTTTCTTAGCTGAAGGTATACGAAAGGATACAAATTAATACCCTTTAAATTAATGAAATTTAATTATTTTCTGAGTTGGTGATAATATGTCGGATTAAAATAATATCAGATTTTAACCAATTATATTTGATTGAGAATATGCATTTTTCGGGAGAGGGGATATTATACAAGGGTTGCTATTTATATTTCTGGCCTTGGCAACAGTAAGTGTTGCTAGGCGACCGCAGACGATTTTGATCGAAAGTTTGATATTTTTAAACATAAATTCAGCAGACGATTTACCATTATAGCTTCATTTGTGTTGTTGACAGTAAATTGAAAAGTTCTTCTCTTTCAAAAAATGGAATTGAATCGTGAACATTTTCGTGCCATTATTTTTCATATTTTTCGACGTGGATTGTCAAGACAAGAGTGCTTCGATGAACTTAATTCTTTATTCAAGCGCCATCCTACAGCACTGTAAAAAAATTGGTATAACGAATTTAATCGTGGTCGAGGTTCTATCCAGGACGAATCCCGTGCAGGTCTTCCAAAATCCAGTGTTGTGCCAGAAAAGATCGATGCTGTGCGTGAACTGATAAAGCAAGATCGTCATGTGACATACCGTGAGATAGAGGCGTCTTTGGACATTAGTATGACTAGCATCAATAAAATATTGTATGAACATTTGAGCGTAAAAAAAATTTGCTCGCGTTGGATCCCGCATAATCTGACATACGCTCAAAAAAAGGCTCGTGTCGATTGGTGCAAGGAAATGTTGGAAAAATACGTTCAAGGTACATCAAAGGCTGTGTATAGCATCTACACAGGTGACGAATCATGAATCTATGCATATGAGCCGGAAACAAAACAGCAATCAACTGTATGGGTCTTCCAAGACGAGGCAAAACCAACAAAAGTTGTTCGAGGAAGAAGCACATCGAAACAAATGATTGCCTGTTTTTTCGGCATTAATGGTCATGTGGCAACAGTGGCGTTAGATCAGCGCATGACGGTCAATTCTGAATGGTACACGACCATTTGTTTGCCAGAAATCATCGGAGAAATTCGAAAAAAGCAGAAGAACAGGCGAATCATTCTTCATCATGCAATGCGAGCTCTCACACATCGACTCAAACAAAGGCATTTCTGACGGAGCGAAAGATCGAACTGATGGGTCATCTGCCGTACAGCCCTGATTTGTCACCCAATGACTTCTTCTTATTCCCACACATCAAAAATAAATTACGTGGACAACGATTTTCGACCCCCGAAGAAGCGGTTGATGCATTCAAAACGCATGTTTTGGAGTTACCTCAATCGGACTGGAAAAAGTGCTTTGAAAATTGGTTCAAACGCATGCAAAAGTGTATTGATCATCATGGAGAATATTTTGAAAAACAATCAGACCAATTTCGATCCTACATATTTGTTTTTTCATTATTAGGCCAGAAATATAAATAGCAACCCTCGTATATAGATAGATATAATTTATTTTAATGAAAATATTAAAAACTGATTTTACCAGTTTACATTACTTACATTTAAAAATCAAAATGGTGGCAGCTTGCAGACATTCTCTGACTTCAATCATTCCATTTTGCTGCTAAAAAATAATATATGTTAATAAAGATATTATATAGTATCGTGCAAAGTTACACAAAACAGAATTGCTATCGTTTAAGACAATTTTAATTTATTGAATACGTAGAAAAGGTTAAGTAAAACTAGAATTTATTTTTAAGAAAATTCTATTAGGAATTTTATTGATGTACATTTTTATTAGAATTGCAGCAGATCTTTGAATTTATATTAAGGCTGTGATAGGCTTTTGACTATTGCTAATATATTTTTAATACATAAGGTACCTAAATTTGTTTTTTTAATATTGCTTTTATTTATCTAGAACTTATAATTGCTAATTTTGTAAAATTTTATTCGAGTTTTTTAACTACAGATCAGATTTTTGTGAAATTTTAAAAAATGTAATCAATATTTCGAGAAAAAAAATAAGAATCTGTGTGCGATATTTTAAGAAAAATCTTTTCACATTTCTCTGAATCTAAAATTATTGTAGACCGCAGTTCCTGTCTTTGTTTATAAGTAAAAATATTGAGTAAATAAAAACACAAGCCTTTTTTTAAACAGTTGTAGCTTTAAAGTTATGATTTAAATTCTCAGTCGTTTTTGTTATGCGTAAGACATATTTTATAGAGGGTTAATTTTTTAGGTGAAAAAATTTGATAAGGGTTCGTTGACGAACACAAATTTTTATTAAAATGGACCGTGAAATAAAAATGTCAAATATTATCGTAAAAAAACATTAAAAAATTAAATTAAAAAGTAAAAGAAATGAAATGAAAAATTTAATTTAAAGATTAATATTTTCATAAGAATTAAAATTTGAGAATTACTTACTTACACGTGCAGCTGAAGTTGTTCAAAATTATCGAATCCAGCATCCAGTTGCGCTGTTTCTTAAGTGTTTCCATTGCAGGTTCAAATCTGTCAAAGTTATTGAGCCCTTAATTCTTCCTATAAAACTAAATAACATTAAACTATAATATTTAAGTAAAATGAGTCAAATTACATTCTATAGGAGTAAACCATAAGTAAAGGAAAAAACTTAAAATGATGACAGGTACGACATTCGATAAGAGGTACGTCAAAAACATATCACAAAGGAATGGACAGAAAACTCAACAAAGAAAACGACGAAAAATAAAGGACTAGAAAGCAAAGAAAAACAAGCAACGATTGAAAACAAGCACCAACGAACTAATGGAAAACAAGCACCAACGAAATAATGGAAAACAAGCACCAACGAAATAATGGAAAACAAGCACCAACGAAATAATGGAAAACAAGCACCAACGAAATAATGGAAAACAAGCACCAACGAAATAATGGAAAACAAGCACCAACGAAATAATGGAAAACAAGCACCAACGAAATAATGGAAAACAAGCACCAACGAAATAATGGAAAACAAGCACCAACGAAATAATGGAAAACAAGCACCAACGAAATAATGGAAAACAAGCACCAACGAAATAATGGAAAACAAGCACCAACGAAATAATGGAAAACAAGCACCAACGAAATAATGGAAAACAAGCACCAACGAAATAATGGAAAACAAGCACCAACGAAATAATGGAAAACAAGCACCAACGAAATAATGGAAAACAAGCACCAACGAAATAATGGAAAACAAGCACCAACGAAATAATGGAAAACAAGCACCAACGAAATAATGGAAAACAAGCACCAACGAAATAATGGAAAACAAGCACCAACGAAATAATGGAAAACAAGCACCAACGAAATAATGGAAAACAAGCACCAACGAAATAATGGAAAACAAGCACCAACGAAATAATGGAAAACAAGCACCAACGAAATAATGGAAAACAAGCACCAACGAAATAATGGAAAGCAAGCACCAACGAAATAATGGAAAGCAAGCACCAACGAAATAATGGAAAGCAAGCACCAACGAAATAATGGAAAGCAAGCACCAACGAAATAATGGAAAGCAAGCACCAACGAAATAATGGAAAGCAAGCACCAACGAAATAATGGAAAGCAAGCACCAACGAAATAATGGAAAGCAAGCACCAACGAAATAATGGAAAGCAAGCACCAACGAAATAATGGAAAGCAAGCACCAACGAAATAATGGAAAGCAAGCACCAACGAACTAATGGAAAGCAAGCACCAACGAACTAACGGAAAACAAGCACCGACAAAATAATGGAAAACAAGCAGCAACAAAATAATGGAAAGCAAGCACCAACGAAATAATGGAAAACAAGCACCAACGAAATGAGGGAAAACAAGCATCAAGGAAATAATGGAAAACAAGCATCAATAAAACGATTGAAAACAAGCAACTAGAAAATAATGGGAAACAAAAAGCAGGGAAACAATGGAAAACCAGCACCAAGGAAACAATGGAAAACAAGCACCGTACATAGTTGCGTCTGATTTAGTAACTTAAAATATCGTCTGTACTAAATTAATTAGCATATTTAAGGTCACCCCTTTGAAATTGAGTCCTTGAACGTGAAGATTCGATTATTAAATCAAAAGTTATTCAGGACGGTCTGTTTTCTTTTGGCGCATTGTACGTAAAAAAGCATTAACAAACAATAAAATACTAATGCAGCTGCATAAAAAAAATCGTTGCGTGCAAACAAAATGAAAACGGATGGGCGAACTTATAATTAAAATATTGATTTAAAAACTAAATACAAACCTTACTAAATACAATTAACAATACGTGTTACTATATACAAACCTTACATCAAGCTTCGTATACCCTATGTTTGGGAGGAGGATCAGGGTAGATAATACTTACCTTACATCGATTATATAAACTCACCTTTTATAGAGATCAACGATATCCATTATGAACAATAAAAATGCTTAGATATTAACTTTTCTTGTTAAAATATGAAAATCTTACTTGTTCATCACTGCAATATGGTTGATGTCCTGAAAAAAAAAAAACTCTTTGTAATGATTGATTATGTATCTTGTAAATACAATTAGAAGAGATAACTCACAACTTAAAGAAAACAATTAATTTAAATGAGATGGCCGATATATTTTTATATTTTGTCTCTCTAGAAGAATACATTCAACATAAAACACTTCCGATTACGGCTAGAAAGTTTAAAATTTAACTTAAATATTTTTAGAATAAATTTACATGCATATTTTTCTACCATAAAACAATTTTCCATAGAAAAGACCATTGCAAAAATATCTTTCGTAAGTCACTATTGTAATCATTTCATGTTGTTACAATTACTGAAACAAATCCCCTATAAATTCTCAGTTCTGCAACACACATTTTGATATCCGCCCAGCTTTAAAATTTTCTTTCTAATGTAAGCGTAAATTCACTATATTGTAGCAAATCATATATTTTTTACTTTTTTGCCAATGTTATCGTTGTTGCCGGAGAATTTTTTCTAACAATAGCAAAATGCATCCATTAATACTTATCCTTTGTCTAATATAACAACTATAAATATGACTAAAAAAATTATTCTCTCCGCAGCATAGACAGATATAAATAACTATTAGTTACATGTTCATGCGTTAAGTGTAGCTAAATAAAACAATATTAACTCATATTGCTTTTTCACTGTCACTTTATTAGTGAAATATTATATAATTTCAGAGAACTTCGCAGCTTCAATTTTAACGAAGTATGGAATGACTCAAAGCATGGCAATAAAATCACATTACAAAGTACATATTTCATCCCCTGCCTCTTCAGAAAAGTTGATTGAGTTAGTTTATTTACTGCAAGATTTAACTCCGAAAAAAAGGTTTTCAATTGCCCAGTAACGTAAATGTGCTTTGTTAATTTAAAATCATATATATATATATATATATATATATATATATACAATATTGATACAATGTTATAAAACACTCTTTCTTGAGGATATAATCGTGTGGGCTGATGAAAAGCTTATATCTTTCATTTTCCGAATTTTTTAAAAAAAATATACTTTTTTTTCGGATTTTTTTTTTTGTTGTTATTNTTTTTTACCCCAGTTGTTTTTTTTTTATTATTATTATTATTTTTCTTTTCCCCCTTTTTTACATATGTCTGTAATTTTCCTTTGTTTTATATATATACTACACCAAGGGTGAAACTTTCATGACAAGTTCTGTTTCATCTCCAATGGTATTTTTGAGTTCTAAAGAAAGGTGAGTTAGTCAGTTCAGATAACTTGGAGTAATGCTGAAATATTTTCAAGATATCAAAAAAATTAAAAAAAAGAAATTATTACAAAATTGAACTACTGCGTGAATACTCAAAAATCCTATCGTGATTTAGTTGCATTTTGAAGAAATATTTTTCAGCATTTGAAAAGCTTAATGTTTTGTTTTAAGTTTACCTGAACTCTACCAGTACTTGGTAGTTCTTAAACTGCATTTAAATTGCTACTTATAAGGCTAGTTTTAGACACGATATAGCCACAACTGGCTCTTGTGCCAATAACTTCAAACTAACTATCTATGGAATTTTAAATACTCATATCTTGGTTAAAAAGAATATGTAATAAAAGGTTAAGTAACCTTTTTTACAGAAAATTTCGTTTTTCTATTGCAATTTTGTGTCTGTGAAGACAGAAATGAAAATTAATAACTGAATTATTTTGAAACAACAATTTTGTTTTGCTACGGTAACCGATTAATTGAAAAAAAAGACATAATATTACGGTAAACAAAATACGATTAATACTTAATAGTATGTTGGAATATGATTATCAGACTTACCCAATAAATTCCAAGAACATTTCATACTGATTCAGCAAATGTTAAGTTTTCTGAACATTGATTGGTTGCGCTCCTTTATAACCCTCATTAAAGCAATACACACACCACGAGGTAACAGCACTTCCATAAACTGAACTAAAAAATTCTAAAATATTTATTAATTTCACCTGAAAAAATGTATTAGTCGTACATTGATATTAACAATTAATAGAAAAAGTATTTATAAACATATTTATTGCAAAACATTTTCTGTGTAAGTAGACACATGACTATCACCGCTATAGCATGTGACAGTCAGCAAAAATTTATCTTAAATTTGGCAATTAAAAAGAGCGAATTTTAATTTCAATAAAATATTTATTATGAAAATAAATGATTTTAAAAAATAATAAGTTTTGAAATTTAGATAAACCATCACAGTTAAAATTTCTAACTACAACTATGTATTAATAATACATTCTTTATTCACTCATTCTTTAAAGGAAAAATTTATAGCCTTTTTTTCTTAAAATTTGAAACATTAAAACATGTACTTTAAAACTAGATCAATTAAAAAAAATTGTGACAAACGAGACAAAAAAGAAGTTTTGAAAAAAAGTGAACTTAGCTGATTAGAAATTAAACGTTTCGATGTTGAAATCATAAAAAGCATTCTCAACTTAATGCATGTTCTCGTAGAGCACGAATTGAAAATTCGAAATTAAAAAATCCAACTCCCAATCTTTGGAGTAGCTCACATTCATAATTCATATACATTCAGGATATCCATAGAAGAGAATTTATCGAATATATATTAAGTTAGCAATGCATTCACCTGGGTTTTTCATAAACTAATAACATAGGGAGACTGCTTTATGGGGGGTGGTAACAGTAGCCATTAACTTGTCATGTGATAGATATTCGACTGACCTCGATATTTGACATGGACGAATTTATTTGCCTTGGATTTGAACAATATATTGGACTTAAAAATAGTAAAAATAAATTGAAAAGGTCAAACCGTAAATTTATTTCTTGTACATTAATTACGCTACTGATACAATTGTTTAAACACTCTAAATTTTAGAATTTAGTAGTAAATTTCACAAATAAAAATTCAATCACCACTTCAATATAACAGACGATTATTTTATTGTAAAACGTTTATGCAGGTATGTGAAATCTGGAACATAACTGAAAATATTTAGAAACTACATGGTTAGATTAATTCGCTTAATGTTTACATTATTTTATTGAATTACTATTCTGTCTCAACAAAATTTGTTAAATTGTGTGTAAGGAATAATAAGATGGTAAAAACAACTGCATATTTCTTTCACAATTGTAGGAAGCAAATTTTTTAATAGATTACTTAAACCATTGATGCCCGTATTCTGCCATTTGCGTTCATACAAAAAATGTGTTTACTGAAGAAAAAAAAATTGCTAGTGCTTGCATGTTTCAACGAGGTTCATATTTCCATAGTAGTCGATTAAGGTTGAAATCTGTTATTTAAAGCAGGAAAAAAGACAAAAATGAAATCACTGCTCATGAAGGTGGGTTTGAAAATAAAAGTTTGCTTTAATATTGGAAGAAACAGAAGTTGAAAGACGATGAAATAAGTTTCATCAGGCAATCAAACCGATTTTTAAGTTTTATCACGTCATCATGGATGCACACTACTGATTTTTTACTCTTCGATAACATTTTTAATGATTACTCGCTTAAATATTAATTTACGTACCCCAATGTATTTACTTTTTATTTAATTTTTGACAAGGATTTCATAATTATCCATTAAGAGCGGTTATTACAGAGTATCCAGTACGATGGGGAAAAAACGAAACACCCTGAATAACTTTGATCCATCTCTCTGAAGTGGATGAAAGTCCTCTATTATATGGATCTAAGACATGGCACTGCAATAAAAACAACGTGAAAAAATTGCAAGTATTTATTAACAACTGTTTGTGAAGAATCTTGCGCATCAAGTGGCTTCATAAAATTTGCAATGCCGAAACCCTTAGAAATGTGAAACAGAAACCGATTGATCTGCAAATTGAAAAACGTAAATGAAAATGGATTTGTCATGTTCTATGTAAACCTGAAAAATTTAAAATAAAAACAAGTTTTTGTTTGGAACCCTCAGGGCAATAGAAAAAGAGGAAAATCTAAAAGTACTTGGCACAGGACGATTGTAAACGAATGGAAAACAATAGTGAAGACATGAAGAGAGGAAAAATATCTGACCACAAATAGAGTGAGATGGAAAACTGTGATAGAAGCCCCATGCTCCAATTCGGAGCGAAGAAGAATATGTATGCATGTATGAATAACTTTTAATCCCTAATAATCAGATTTTCACATACTAGGACTCAATCTTAAAATGATTCGAAGTTGTGACCTCAAATCTGTTGATTAGTTAGTACAGATGATATTTTAAGTTATGAAATCTATCATAAAACTTACTTTATCTGAATAAAGATGCTTCTTGTTTCGCCAGATTTGGATTCCTGACCCTCAAAATGAAAGGATTTACGAGCAATCTGGGACAAGATCCTTATAGTAGAGAGCTGTAGTAAGCTTGAATCTCTTAATGTTAATTTTACTTTTTGCGTATTTCGTCACATCTCTCGAGCTTTTCCATGCAATAATGATAATTTCATGCAATCTTTATAATTATAATACTTTTTTATAATAATTAATTATTTTTCAATATTTTATCTATCAATAGTCGAAGAAATTTTGAATGGTAAGGTGTACAAATTGTAGTGTATACTAACATTACACACGGTTCTTTCCTTAAGAGTAATGCAACTTTTTAAGAGACATTTGAAAAGGAGTGGGGGGGGATTGCTGCTGCCTTTTCCTATTTTATTAGTCCATGGCTGATTTAAAACCTTTGAGTTGAATGCCTTGATAACTATGAAGTTCCCTGGACACTTTCTATTTATGAAAACACATAAGTATTACAAAATATCTCCAGGTAAAATATTCAGTTTCACACTTAGGAAATCTAAATTGCACATTAAAGTAGAATTTCAAATGTAGAAATGTAAACATACTATAGAAGTTCCCAATACACTAATGGAAATTTTCTTCTGAACATTAAAAAAAATTAACTTTGCAATCCAAACTTCCAGAGGAATATTAGTTTTAAATCCAGGAAGAGACAGAACCTTAGCTTATATATTGAAATCAGGAACCAAGAACAACACTATGATTGCAATTTTTTATCTATAATAAAAAACGGTTCAAGAGAAAATTGATCTTTTCCTTTCAATAAAGAAAATTAACTAAAATTGTAAACAAATATATATAAATACATAGAAAATAGAATGTTTCGAAATTTCTTATTAGAACCATCACGCTACTGTTTCAATATTCTATTCTGAAAAAAAAATTTCTATATTTATTTATTTTTAGAAGATATCTTAAATAATTGTAAATTAAATGATAAAAATTGGCTCAACGTTCTGACATTCGAAGCAAACAACATGATTAGATAAACATCCGAAAAATAACACCTTTTTTAAATTTTGAAGACATTTCTTTGCTTTATACATGAGGTTAAATTTCTTTTTGAGTTTATTTCATAAAATAGAGCTAAATTTATAGAAAGGAAACATAGCTATACATTAAAAAATATGAATACTTTTGAACTACTCTTAAGTGCCTTGCTCCCTCAACTCACTCTTCAAGAAATTAAGGTATAATTGAAACATTCTATTTTTGAAAAGCAGATATTGTAAAATGAGTGAAGAAGAAATAGCACTAGCTTTATTTTCCCCAATTATAAACAGATATTGAATATTATAAACACATATTGAATATTATAAACCATAACTTTAAGAATGCTAAACATAGACAGTTTCATGTTTTAATGAACGTTAGAACCTTAGTTTTGTTTAGGGAGTATTGTTTGATCCTTAGAAAGCAGCAAGTATTTCATTCTTTCAAAATTTTTTTGTCAATTTTTTATATTTTAAAACATTAGATAGAATAGAATAGATGCAATAGTGTAGAAAGAATAAAATAGTCTTAGACAATAAAATAGTATAGATAGAGAATAGAATAGAATAGGGAAATTTCAGGAGCTTTAATGTCTTCTTATTTCGAAGATTATTTTAATATGTCCGAAATTTGTGTTTAATATTAAGTCGGCCATCTTATTAATTGGTAAGATAGTTATGCTTTCTGAGGAAGTTACTAACGTCCTAAGAAACAAAAGCCGCAAGAACCAAGAAATCTACGATAAATAAAATGGTTAGTAAATATCTCAGTTCACAAATAAAATGATAGTTTTCGATTCATTATTTAATTGCAATTTTTTACTTTCTCTTTAATATAAAACAGTATTCCCTGGAAAAAAAATCAAAGAATAAGAATTTATTCACAATGAAATTTGCATTATTTGGCTGACTGTTATGACAATCCTCTGCCTTAAGGATCATAAAAAATGGAACTTGATATTTTAGAGTAAAAATTTTCTGAAAAAACAGATAAGACATAACATTATTTCTTAAGAAAAAATTAAACAAGTGTTGACAATAAAAAATTAGCTAAGATTGTGCTTAGCTTATGAATAAATATTGCTTTAAATTTCAAATAATCTGTTAACTTTGAGAATGCATTAAAAATGCACTAATTAAAAGCATTAGAAATGCATTAAAATGCACTGAAACATGCAAATTAGATAAAACTATTAGCATAATTTATATCCTAAATTATGAGAGGATTGTCATTGTCAGAAAAACATATTAGAATCGATTTAAATAGTCTAACATCAGTTTCATTGGCTAATAAAACACAAAAAATTCCAACTTTCTTTCTATAAATAAATAACGTTGTAAACAAACTAATGATCTAACTATGAACTTATTGGTTTAAGAACTTCTCTGGTATTCCAAACAAACAAGTGTTTAGTGAAATATGCTTCCACAAAACGTTTAAATGAAAAAATAATTAATCTTTCAAAACTAACTTTCGTTAACAAGATTTGAATCTTTTGAATAGATTTAAGTCTGCAGTTCTCTACAAGTCCAATAGTGAGCTAAACGAAGCATCAGAATTTATTTGTAATTAAATCGAATGGTTAGCAGTTATGACAATATTTAACAGTTAACAATTATGCAAAATTTGAAAATTAACAGTTAAGGAACAATTTAATGGTCAACAGACTTAATTTCATAATTAACTATGAATTTGAGTCACAACAGTTAACATTTATGCCTCAATTCAATAGTAAGAATTATGATTTAACCAATAGGAAGCTATTTATAACTGAATCTAATATGTTTTGTGTAAATGTAGAAGTAGTAATATGTAGGAGTGTATTTTAATTCATTCAATGAAATTAACAGCAACTTCATTAAAATGCTACTTCCAAAATTTTTAAATGAATAAACTAAAAACTAAACTAAGAACACTAAAACTGTTAACTTTGGAAAAACAAATGCATTAGAATGCAAATTTTGGAAACATTCCATTATTTTCTTTAATTTTCGTAAATTTCTACAGGTTTTTGTAAAGTATAAATAGATAATTAAAATCGTAAATACAAATATAACAATAGGAAAAAGAAATTATTTTGATTCTAAATAACTTAAAAAGATGTATTNTTTTTAAAAAAAAAAAAAAAAAAAAAAAAAAAAAAAAACAGGGCTCAAACTTAATGCTATGGTCATTACAATTAAAATTTCTCAAAAGAGTATTTTTACTATTCAAGAAAGAAACTGAATGTTAAATGTAAAAAATCATGATTTACTAAACAAATTTCTAAGGAACGTTTTTCAGAACAGAGCATTTGTTTTTCCATACAATTATCATTTAAATATAACAGTTAAAAAATAGAAAGTTCCAGGATATAAAGCAACCAAAAGTGTGCTAAAAACCCCACTACACATACCTCTATTTTTATTATTTAAATATCTATTCGAAAACTGACAAAACCTGAGGAATTGTTTTATTCTTTGAGTGTTAAAGTACCTAAAATTGGGTACTAGAAATATTCACCCTATGGGATATCCAGAATGCATATGTTTTTCTCATAGAGAAATCAAGATACTTTTTTCTTTATAAAAGGAGACAACATTTTTTAATCCAATAACATTTGTTATAATACAATAATAACATTGCGAACGCCGAATAAATATTGAAAAAAACCAAAATTCAATTTTCAAATATCGCGTTAAGAAACGGCATACCGTCCATCTTGATTCTTGTGTCACTACTAAGACTTAGTGGAAAATGAAAATTTCAGGTAGGAATTTCGGAAAATTGAGAATATGTTTTAAATTGGTTGAGCTTTTACACCACCCTGAAATATTGAAAAAGTTTATTTAATCCTTTATAGCGCCATTTTTTTATAATTATATTATGTTAAAATATTTTTGGGATTAAGATTTATTTATGAAAATAAATTCCTTTAGCTAAAATCAAGCGGATTTTAAGATTTTTTTTTTGTTGGTGGATGGTACTATACAGATTTTGCTATTAACTCGACCTTTGTGTTAGTAAATAACCGAATTTATAAATTCTGTGTTTGTAACTACAAATGAATTAAATGAGAAATGATGAAATGAGCGAGCGCATAGCACTCAAGAGAAAATAGCTCTCTAGTATTGGCCTCACTTCTTGACCCTACGCAAACCTTTACTGTTAACCACAATTATGTAGTACAAAGCTCTGTATCGGTATTCTTTTTATTTTTTGAAGTTAT
The DNA here is from genome assembly GCF_043381705.1 of Parasteatoda tepidariorum. NCBI lineage: Eukaryota > Metazoa > Arthropoda > Arachnida > Araneae > Theridiidae > Parasteatoda > Parasteatoda tepidariorum. The sequence goes on from NC_092212.1 coordinate 90,347,384, forward strand.
CAGAAAAATGGCAGCACAAATCATAAATGGAGAAATAACTTCCTATAGACATTTAAAGATTAATGAAGTAGGTGGGAGATATACTTACCACTGCCTTATAAAAAAAATAAGTAGTTTTAATGACATAATTCTGCCAATTTTTATTCCCCCATAAAATTTTGTTTAGTTGTTTCAGATTAAGAAAAGCTTGAAGGTGCATAAAATTTTAGTTAGCCGTATCAAATTTTAAAATTCCGACTAACGTTTTCATTTACGAACACAAACCAAGATGGACGTCACTGGGGCACCCGGGTGCGTGAGGCCCGTATTTGCTAAACTATACAATGCATATTTGTTTGGCATCAGTTTTATTTAATGCAAAAAACTACTAAGAAATTTTAAAGTTTAATTTTAGAAATTTTTTTTTTTTTTTTGGATTTTGTTTAATCTCTTTCTCATCTTTTAAAATGCAGCACCTAATTAGGAAATGAAATTCTAAAAAAGTATTTCAAAAGTAGAAATAACTGTAGTTTGATTTTAGTAGAAATAACTGCATTGTAGAGCTAAAGCAAACGCCCTGGGATATAATAATACTTGATTAGACAAACTATTCAGTAGCTATAACAGAGGCGAAATAGCGAAGTACTTTGAAATAAAACAACTTGGGCTCATTTTATGTCTTAAGGTTGTCTTAAAATAGTAAAAGAAATAATAGAAACTCAATGAGCATGGATTTTATCACAAGCTCACATTTCGTTAATAATAAAAAATCGTGATATTACTTAAAAATATTTGAATTTTCGAATTCATGTTTTACCTAATTTTAAAATATCAAAAATTTATTAAAATCAACAAACATTTACAATCAATATATTCAACAAAATGAGTTTTTAAATCAAATTTTAAGAAAAGGCATCAAACTAATTATACATTTTCATGAAAGTTCAAGCATAGTAAAAAACAAAGTCAGTATAAAATAACAAAAACAAAAATTGAAAGAAAAAAAAACATACCAAGGAAGGAAGGAAGAAAAAAAAAAGCAATGGGAATAAGGGTTAAAAAAAAAAGGGAAAAAAAACACATACAAGAGGAAGTAATTACTGTAATATCGGAAATATAAACATTAAAAAATTAACCTCTCCAAAAAAAGAATCATATTAATACGATTGCTAATCAAGAAGTATAACAGTTTAGTGTTTTCGCCAGTGAAAACAAGGACTGGGTGTGTGTTCCCTATGTATCGAGTTGGAGTGGCATTAAAATGGGATTATATATTGGAGTGGCATTAAAATAGGGTCAATAAAGTGACGAAAATCATACGCATGAATACTACTTCAAAGATCCCATCAAGGAGATGTATTGCTTTATTTGTTGTCGAAGGGTGGGTAGGTAGGTACTTTATTTACGTCGCACCAATGGGCTATTGGCAACAGTCTGGGAAACATTCCTGAGGATGATCCGAAGACATGCCACCGCACCTTTGATCCTCTGCAGAGGGAATAGCTCCCCTGCTTTAGTAGCTCGCACTTTACCATAGAACAGTTTAACCGAGGGTCAATACGTAAACTGATCAAAGCGGTCACCCACCCGCTTTCTGACCGCAGCCACTGACACTTGACTTGGTGTTCTATTGGGAACAGTGTCTTTACGATCAGTCCACTGCGGCACTGTTGTCAAAGGGATTCGCACTGACCCCACCACTCCATTACTTTATGGTGTACGATTCCTTTGACATCAAAAATTGCACTGTTCCTTAATGATGCTCTCTTAAAATAGTATATTTAGACGGGTTTTTTTTCCAACAATCTAGTTAATGAGAGGCAATAACTTCCACGTCACTTCAAGCATACGCCTGGTAGCTGATACAATCAATCTTCGTTTATTTCCGCGAAAACACGAAATTGTCATTACTTCTTGATTTAATTTTATTTACTACCTTTTGCAAACGAAAACCATGAATTTTAAAAACTAAATTGCCTGGAAAGGAAGAAAAAAAGTCCATGTGTACTTTGAATTCAAATTATATTCTACCTTAAATAATTGGAAAACATCGAGGCACTATACAACGTCATTCATTGTAGGGGAAGCGGGGTTTTTTTCTTCCAAGGGTTCTCTTTCACATCATGTTCGAAATCTTGAGTAAAATTCTCTCGTGGACATTCGAAAAAAGCTAAATTTCTGCATGAGACGTTCTGATTCCAACGCTTGGCAACAATACAAATTTCAAAGTGTTTCTTGCATCGCCGCAACTCAGTGGTCGGAACTAACGCACAACAGATGCCAAAAATATAGTTTAGCTATGTAAAGAACTCCCCTAACCTTTCGTATGGAGTAGTGGCGGTGATTATTTTTACGAGGTTTAACTATTTCAAGTTGGGCCATAATATAAGACAGGTTTTGGCTTAGGCCGGCGAGAGAAGGGGAATCAAGGGAGCAAGAAGCCCCCCCTAATTGAAATGCTCTATTTCTTGTTTCTATAGCAGTAGACGGCTTTAGACTTCGTGGCGAAGGGAGTTCTTTCTATGGACAAATTATACTGTAGTCACTATTTGTTTTCGTATTTGGTAGTGTACTGTGAAACTTTTTGAAAAAAAAGTAGCGGATAAATAGAAAAAAGTTCGTTTAGACTACTTTTAGCGTTTGTTTAGTAAAGAAACAAGGCTCAAAAGCAATTAATTTTTTCAAAACAATTTTGAACACAAGTGTAAATAGAATAACTCCATCAAAATTCATCTCCTAAAAGTAGAAAAGGAGTGAATACATTTCGAAAATAGTTAGGTATCACATTTTAACAATTACAGTTTAAGTTAACATTTCTAATAAATTAGTTGCAGTTGTCTGAAAGAAATAAAGTTTTTCCGACCACTGACGAAACATCTGTTAAATCTTGCTTTTCGCTGTTTAGGATTTTCATCTTATTCTTAAGAAAATCACGGCTGAAGGTCTATTTCATCACTTCTTATGTGTACTCTGACATGTTAATGGTCTTCTGGATATGCCAATCCGACGAAAAATATTCAAAAATGCGATATTTTACAAAATATTCTATTGATATCTTTAAAAACTTAAAAGAAAATAGTAGTTAATTGAAATGGTAGAATTGAAAGTGGTAATTAACGGTAGTTTCGATACCTATGACAAGTACGCCTAATTTCTCAAAATACAATAAATTAAAATATTTATAGCATAAACTATTTTAGTTGTTTAGAAGAAATATGCCAAATATTTTCAAAAATACAAACATTTAAATTTAAAAATTAAACAAGGAATATAACTAGTTTTTTCATACATATATGTAAATAAAGATATCTTTATATATAATCAGTTATTTTTAAATATATTTCGCATATTTATTTCTGCTAATCAGTTATTTGGCACTTTTTAGTTGAATACAATAGAAATAAAGTGAACAGTTCTAACATTTTTTTTTGAATTCAGGTAGTTCAAAATCTAACACCTCGTTTAATTTCAGACAAGTTAATCCCAGTTATCAGATCGAATTAAGGACTGACGATTAGTTGTTAATTGTGCCCTATAAAAATATACTATTTTTAAAAATTAATATGGAATAGTAATTATAGAAAATGCAGAATTTATATGGAATGATAATTATGAAACATGTAAATCAAAAATGAGAAAATGTTATTAAATAGAAATTTTTTGAAGAAAAATTTAATTCGTTTTTTAACAGTTCATTGAAAAAAAAAATTCATGAATTTATTTTTTCAATTATGCTTTAAACGACTAGCTTCATAAAATTTTTTAATTAAATTTTTTTTTCTTCAGTTTTTAGGCACGAAACTATTACAAAGCTAATGACTTACAACTATTTTATTATAAGATGGATTCATTGTGTATGTTGAAATGGTATCTCAATGTAATTTAAATTACGAGACTAGTACGTTTGCTATTAGATCTTCGGTGTAATCATCAATGATTAATTTAAATAGAAAAAAAAGCTAGACATGCCTGATATTTAATAATCCCAGCAACTACAAGATATCATTTTTGTAATACGATTTCAAATTATCCAAGACATTTTTAATATTGCAGGCTGAGTATTTAGTATATAATAGACAACTAAAGTATATTAGAAAATATAATAATTTAAGTAGTAAACAGCAATTAGATTTGTTGTTGTTATAGTTCATTTATGTCGCCCTAGAGCTGCGCAATGGGCTTTTGGCGACGGTCTGGGAAACATCCCTGAGGATGATCCGAAGACATGCCATCACTGCAGGGGGGATGACACCCCCGCATCGGTAGCCCAACGACCTGCACGAGAAGTCTAGCACTTTACGGTAGCACAGTTTAACGACCCAACGTTATACGCTTTTAGAATACAGTTAAAATTGAATCCTAACAATATTGTTATTATTAATAAAGAAAAAAATTAATAAAAGCTATCACTTTTAAAAAGAGAGCATATCAAAGCATGTTACTTGCATTAAAGTTCCATTTCTTACTTTATAAATCAGTTCAATTTTTATAATTTCACTGTCCATCCATTATCCATCTAATACTAAACTACTACTAAACTTAGTGGCGCTACCGCCCATAGAGGGCCAGGCCTACTGTGCTCATCTCAGTTTTCTTAATCTTGGGCTCTGAGATGCAGGAGCATATGTTCCGGTTAGGTGTTCAGCCGAAAGCGGAACCCCCAGTGTTGAGTTCCCAAGCATGCGTGGTACTCATTTATCGACCCACTGAAGGGATGAAAGGCTGATATCCACCTAATATCAATTTGAATTCCTATGTCGAAGAGTTTCTTATCAAAATCTCGGTGTGTCGAATATTTTTCGAAGTAAAAAATGAATTGCTTCGAACAACTCACAGCGTCCCAAGAAAAAATACTTAAGTACTTCTAACACATTAAAACGTTTCATGAAATGCTCCGAGAACATGAAAAGTGATGACTGGCAGCTATTTTTCGAACAAAAAAATTGATGAACAGTTTCGAAAACGATGTCGACAGGCCACGATGGTAGAGTTTTTTTTTTTAATTAACTCTCTTAATGTAAGTTTATTGCAAACAAATTCTTTTATATTTAATGCATAGTTATTTTTGTATTGCTTTTAAAAATAAAGTTATCTTTGCTGCATTTAGACTTACTGTCAACTATTATACAATTATCTTTATTAGTACTTATTCTGATACCCCATGCCTCTACGTTTTAGAATGCTATTTAGGATTTTTTTTTTTTTTAGATCAAATTTGGTTCTTAACTTGTTATCTCGAAAACTCGAAAATTTCTAGCATCCCTTCAATTTTGAGATATCGAGAGTACACTGTACAATTAAATGGGTTTAGTTTGATTAAATCAGCGATCGCTAAAATGTCGATTACATGCTAATAGTGGCTAGCGGAATTAGTTTTGCTAAATCGCGTTAACACTCCGGTTGGCTAACCTTTATTCCTTTACTGAGCTGCCGAATACAAATGTAAGATTTAAAAAAAAAAACAGCGTGTAGTTCTCTAGCTTAATAGTTCATAGTAGGGCACAGTAGCTGAGAAGCTTCTTCTGTTTGGCGATCACTGGATAGAACAGAGATCAATGGGAAAGCGAAGTTTAATTTTTCTTGTTTGTTCAACGATTTGTCAAAAGTATTGAGGGATCTGATTTGATTCGATGGAATGTAAAGCATACAGTAACCAAAAACCAGAATATTCTATTCTAACTCCAAATAGAAACGAGCTTACCTACGCAAACATACGGTATCTAGTGCTATAAAGGAAGTTCATCAAAAACGTAAGAAAAAGCAAATATTCCTTAGAACTGAGGAATCTGAGACTGAGTTTAAGATGTCTAGGTGTTACATTTCTAGTTGCTACTTTTAAATAATTCTATTTTTTTTAAACTTAATAGTACATGAAAATGCGCTTATTCCGTTAAAAACCTTTAACTCACATAATTTTTAACATTAAACTTTTCTTAAACAATAAGAGTTATCAGCAAAATGTACTGTTTTAAAAAAAAATAGCTATTGACAATAACATTAGACATACATTTTATTCTTAAATTATGGGCGCCACCATCTATCTCCAAAGCCAGAAAAAAATTGGGAATTGTCACGAATGAATTGGTCAAAGTTGAAAATCAAAATGTTTTTCACTTTGCTCAAAAACCTTCCATTATTTTAAACAATGAGCAAACCTTAATAATATTTACAAAACATTTTTGACTGAGTGATATTGCTTGAATAGTTTTTTTACAAAAGTTACTTCTCAAACAATTTTCTAAAAAAAATACCACCATCTTCAAAGCCAGATGAAATTGACAAGGGTCCCGAATGAATTGGTCTATGATGAAAAATGTTTTCCATTTTGTGCGAAAACCTTTCTTTATTTTATACAATGAGCAACCCATAATGACCTTTAAAAAATTGTTTTACCGAGTGATATTGTTTGAATATTTTTTTTAAAACAATTGCGAAAAATACAAGAGTTGCAATCTTTTAAAAGAAACCGAGGTCAGTAGTTAGCAGAAATATTCTGAAAATGTCAAGATGTTTACATACTATTCTTTAAAAATAAATATTAAACTAAAAACAAATTAAATGTAGATTATTCGAGCATGCTTTTAAATCAAGAAAACATATGCTTATTTCTCTCTCATTGCATTTTATAATTAATAATCTCGATGCATTTCATAATTAACAATTATTTTCAAATCTCGTTTTAATGATGTTATATTTTATTGTACAGAAAAAGCGTTTCTTTAAGCTACAGTTGATTTCTTATTTAAAATATCTTTTAGCGAATTAAGAAAATCTGATATTTAAATTTATTCAATCAAAGCTTGAATTAAATGTAAAATAAGATGGTTTTCTGCTATTAATAAACTAAAGATTTCGAAAACTTCATGAGAATATACAACTACCACAATAATTAATTAGTGTAAAAAATGAACGAAACATGAATTTTAAACAAAAACTTTTATGAAACAATCTGTTAGCGCAAGAATGCTTACAGCTTCCATTCCTACCCCTAAGTTTCAACAATGTCAAACAAACTTATTTCTGATTACTTTCAAAAACGCTGTTTTCACAAATTAAAATGAATTTATTAATTGATGATTTCAATATAGATTCAGCAGTTATATTATTATTCTCTTAAATATAGAGTTATTTTAAGATTAAAATATAGAAATTATTATTTATATTATTACTCTTTTACATAGATTTATTTAAATTTTTCCATTGTGTTAAAAAAAAGTAAATGTCTTAAATCTTATATAAGATTTTTTTTTAAAAATAAATAAAATAAAACGAATTCTTAAAAAAATGATGTTTGTAACTTACTCGATCGCTGTCAGCCGAGTGTAGGTGGCTATACTATCATTTCACAGTTTTAAAATAGAGATAAAATCAGATATATTTCCCAATTTCAGCAACGATTTTAGCTATTGAATTTTACAATAAATTTATTTTC
>NC_092212.1:90355294-90370585 GCF_043381705.1 Parasteatoda tepidariorum
AAATATTTAGAAGGATTTGGAAACCAGGCGGTCATTTTTTTATACATATAAATCACTTATTAGAAGAATTATCAATAATAAATTATTTATCGTACCTATTGTAAGTAAAATATATTAATAAAAAATACAGCAATTTTTAAAAATATTTCTTTAAAGAAATCCTTATTTTGCTTTATTTAATTTTTCAAAAAAACAACTAGTCTTTTTGCATTGCATTGCATAGCAATATAGTAGTAGTACCTAGTTACAGAATAATATGAAAAAGAATTAAAAGATCATAAAATCATCTTATATTCTGAATAGTTGTATTAAGAAAAATATCGAACATCAGTGACTAGATCAGGGGCCGCCAAACTTTTTTGATCGTCGACCCCTATATAATTTTTCGAAATCTCCATATCGACCCCCACAAAAGTAATTTTCTGTTAATTAAAATAAAACTCTATTAGATACTGTGTTTGTACATTTATTTTATGATTTTAAACATTTATTAGAGTAATAGTACATTGTGTAACAGTAGTTTTATGAAAAATATATTAATATTGAAATTTAAATACCTTATTATTAAATAATTAGTAATTATGCATTAGTAGATATAATAAGTAAAGTAACTAAGGTGCTTCTTGATCAATGAGATGGGTGTGCCTGGCGTTTTTTTTAATTTGCAAGGTTCGCTATATTGGGTTCAAAATTGGTCAATTTTGTAATTTTCTAAAAAAAATACAAAGTGTGCGATAGTTTTGTCGCGGGCTGTACTAATCCATATTATTAATGCTTACCTTCTTTTTTGTGCATTGATAATTAAAAATGATATCTAAACCAAGCGAATGGCTTTATCGAAACAATAACTAATTATCTAAAACTATAAAAGTTTTAATAACACCAAAGCTTTCAGTCAAAGCTTTCAAAAGTTTAACACAGCAAATATTCAACACAGTTTTCAAAGATAGCTGAAACTGCATATGATATTTGCATTTGTAACGTCAATGCTCGTCACACGTGACATTTGGACAAGGGCACATATGCATATGACTTATAAACTGCCCTGAGTTCGTGCCACTGCGTGGTGGTACGTAAATACTTGTTTCACCCCAATAAATATACGTTTATTAATTTATGTTTTATAAAGAAACTGGTATTGAGTCAAGTATAAAAAAATTCACAAATTTTACATACTTAATTAGGTATGTGTGATTTGCGTATTGAGATCTGTTTTTTTTCTCTACCCACAATTGACCCTTCCGATTCGGATCGACACCCATTCGCCCCCCTGTCTCAGATCGACCCCCGCTTTTGTTAAATAGATCCCTGGGGGTCCATATAGACAACTTTGGCGAACTCTGGACTAGACTATTCTTACATTCATAATATTAACCATTAAAATAAATTTTAAAAAAAAATTGACATGCATCGTAAATTATGCTACAATTGGCATATTTGCTAAGCTCTAAAATAGGTTGAAGTTTCTAAAGTTAGCTTGCAAGCTAATAAAAAATGAATAGTTAATACAAGTTAATAAAAAATTTAACTTGCAAAAACAAAAATAGTTATAAAATGCATGTTCTTTTTTTAGATTTAAAATGAATAATCAGTTTAGATTATAATTATTATAAAAAAAGAAATGTTATTACAAACCGAATTTTAAATTAAAATTATTATAAAAAACTGATATTTAAAAAAAGAAAACTTCTTTAAATAACAAATTTAATAATACTCAGCAGTTAAGAAAAAAGGAAAGTCACCTGTTTTTATCCACATCTTCAACAATCGAAAGCAGCCTAAATGGCACAAATAATGCACTAATCGTGGAATAATAAGTCATTGCTTTGACCTGAAAAAAATTAATAATCATCAACATTTTCAAACATATATATACCATTACATATTATCATCACATAAAAGACACGGTATCTAAAAAATGCAACATAACTAGAAAATTCCGTAATTTCTAGGATTATAATTTAAGTCGATTAAAGAAGCTTCAAAGAAGTAAAATATAAAAAGTAAAATCAAAATTAGCAATAAGTTTATAACATAAAAGGTAGAATGAATAATCTTCTAAGGAAAGATAGTATTATAGATCAAACACTTTTTCACAAAACTAAATTGACAAAATTGGGTAAAGACCAAAAGGGAATATAAGAAACAAATAGAAAATTTAAAAGAAGAAAACGATGAAAAATATAAAAATGACATTTTAAAATTTTTTATCAATTTCATAATTTTCATTGTTTTTTTCTTTTAAATTTTCTATTAGTTTCAATTGTCTTATGGAATTTCTGCTGCACTTCACAACTGTCCTTTGGAATTGTAGTATTTAACTGCTTTGTACAATTTTTAATATCTCTTTTTATTAAGAAAGAAATAATTATTTTGGTATGCAGATGACTAAAATATTTAATGTTAGTTAAATATTTTAGTCATCTGCAAATATTTAACTAAATATTTGCAGATGACTAAATATTTAATGTTAGTAATCAAATTTCACTTATTTTTCTTTGGTACCTAAATATCCATCTATTGAATAAAGACCAAGAAAATACCAAGAAATTTCCATGTTTTTTTCGTGAAATTTTAAAACTAAAATTTTTATACAAAATCTTAAAAGCACTAAAAAAATATTAAAGAAAGCTAAAAAAAAAGCAGTAAGTTGTGTATCATTCACATTAACATAAGAAATCTGAAGTAGAACTGGCTGTCAATCAAATCCTTTGAAAAATGAAAGAAACATTGAGGAATTGAAAGCTCCGAATAATCAGCGATGTAATAAAAAGATCAAAGGAACCAAAAAAATTATTAAAATAACATACAAATAATTTACTAATTACATGCAGTTGAGTTAATGTGATTCCATAAACTTTTCAATACAAATTTTATGTTATTGGCAGATTTTATTCCATAACCGTCGTTAAGTGGCCGACCCAATGTTTGGGTTTACAACTATTAATGTTCAACTGCGTAACCTAGTAATTTTGAACCCAATCCAGAAGACAAGGGATCTCCTGGATCAAGTATTGAGAGAAATTCGCGGAGGACTTTTTTATGAAGCTAAACCACATTTGCGTTACATGAAGAGGAAGACCACGAGAACCTCCCACGGTTAGCCTGACTGCAAAGGGACTCTAACCCATGATCCCTCTACCATTGAGGATATATACCTTCAGCACTGTGGTCGGTGAACGGATGCGGAATTCGTATCGACCAGCCATCGCGGCTCTATTGCATATTAAAATGAAGGCGACGGTGGTAGCGCCGTTGGCTGCTCACTTCACTTGCGGGTCATAAATTCAATTTTAGAAGCCGCCTAAACCACCAGTGTAAATACACAGAAAGATACACGTTAAATCTATTGTGGCTAAAAGTGCCATGTTGATTGTGGTGTGAAAGTTTATAGAGAAGGATACCAGCTCAGGCGTTGTCCACGCTATCTGATGACGGCCATAATAACATATAGCATTCCTACCACGCTTAATAAACGATGAAGACCTGAAAAACGGGACTAGGTGCTTAGTCATTGTTTGGTGGAGTGAATTTTATACGATATTGCTTCAACAGATCAAAAAAGGAGGTAAAAGGGATAGAAATTTATAAGAAGACAAAAAAAAATTATTTAAAACAAATTTATGTTATTAAGTTGCCAAAAAATTACGATAAATTAAAATGTAGAGTTAATTGAACAAAAAGTAAAAATTTTATTTAAGATATTATTGTACCTTAAATTTGAACTAAACTTATAATAAATGTATTATTAGTTAAATATAGTTTAAAATCGATTGAATTCAAGATTTCATTAATTTTAGAGTGAATCTTAATAAATCTAAACTCACATTTCCTTAAGACTCGTTTTATTTTTAAGTTATTTGTAAAGCGCCTTTATCGTAAAAGTAACATTATATTTAAGTTCGAAATAAATGGATATTTTTTAAATTTTTTTTTCTTCAGTGTTTATTTTTTATTAATAATTATATACTCATTGTTATAAAAAAATATATTTATCTCTCTCAAGATCTTCAATTTATAGGTTACACTGTTCTTGATATCATAAACAACAAAAAAAAATTGAATAAATAAAAGAAAAATATGGTTAGATGTTGCCAGAAATAAATCTTAACATTTATATAAAAATTTAAAAAAATATTAGATATTCAAGAGACATACAAATCTTTTTCAATTTGAACTGAAGTTTTTGAACTGAAGTACAATTACATATTGTTAATAAGTAAAATAACTTATATTTTTCTGATTTTAATTATGTTGCACATTTGGAATTATTAAGATTAAATATTTTTTCTAGTGCAGTTTAAATTTTCAAATGCAGCTAATTGTTCCAATTGAGATATCATTATATTAATACATATCATTGCAATAACTATATATTTTATAAACAAAGATATTTTTTCCCTTGATAATGAAAAGATATAATATACACTGACTTTTAAGCGAAGAAAAAGAATTATGACTGTGAATTGGTGCGAGCAAGGGGAAGGGTCTCAAAATCCAGTTAAAAATAGTTAGAAGAAATATATTATAAAATATAGAAACTTTTAAGAAAAAAATATATAAAGCATAGAAAAAAAATATAGATAGAAATTTTTTAAAAAAAAATATTCTATAAGTAAAATTGATTTATAATTCACTGATATAGAAAAGCATCAATTGTATAATCAAAGAAACTAAAAATGAGTTGAAACTACAAATGGCATTCTCAAAAATATTTAATAATTTAAGTAACTGTTTTCTAAAGTTTGAATTTCATGAAAGCCGCGGTATTTTTGTACATTTAAATATTATTGTTTAAATAATTATGATTCATCGGCTGCAGAAATATTATTAGTTATTAATTTCAATACTTTATTTTTTAACATTTAATTTATTAGGTGCGAAAATAAAATTACATCTATCTTATTGTTCATCATGTCACATTCCTATTTCTGATACTTACAGAAACAGCTTTCTTCAAAGAAATGTAAACAAATCTTTAAATTAAATACAATTTGAATTTCTAACCGAGAGTATTAAAATTATATTAAAATTATTAAAATTATATTGCTATATTTTAATATGAAATTTACATTACAATGTAATTTAGTTTTGTGCATATAATGTAATGAAATTAAAAATAAAACCAATATCAAATTAAATTGGAAATGATTTTCGACTGAAGAAAAAAAATAACAATTTCAACCGAAGCTTTTTTCTTTAAATACACTTGTTTGTAACATTGTCTTCTTGATTAATCATATTTTATGGATGAACACAAAACAAAGAGTAAACATAAAATATTGGAAGACGCAAGTATTAAATTAGATTGAATCATATCATCATTTAAAAATACGCAGTATGCTTTTGCAGTCTTTAATATTCGATTTTTCAACATAAAAAACACGCTAGGTTTTACATTTAAATGAATTTGGTAATTAAAGTAAAATTAATCTGTATGATATATTAACAAAACGACACATTTAAATTAATTATATTTCTGAAACAAATATTACTTTCAAACGGAATTTCATTATTGCGCTTTCAAATTTCTCTTAAAAAAATCTGGAAAATATCAGAATTGATCAATTGCATTTTGACACTCTGACATTTTGACAATTGATACTCTGCATTTTGTATTAGAATCTATTTCTTCTGATAACGCACTACACACAAAAACCTGTTGATGATTGATTAAATCTGAAACTCCACCCACTTTTAAATCTTTTGTTTAGCGGTAATGTCATTTTTCTTCGGAATCTGGATTCCTAAAGATCGATGAATCTCATATTCTAGATTTAGGTTTTTTTTTTAAGGAGCTTCAATTCAGATTCCTCAAAGTCCCTGCTAAGGCACCAAGAGTTTACAGTACATTCATGCTATGAAAACAGTTAATAAAGTAGCTACTTTTAAATGAAGAAAAATTAAAAACTCTCATAAGAAATAGCACGTAATGGATGTCGATATTTCCTAATCTAATATTTTGAATCAAGTATAAACAGGAGTTGTGTGTAAATAATTAGAAATTTATTATTATAAAAATTATTATGAAAATGGTAAATAAACTAGGCTTTTTAAATAAAAAAATATATGTGGTGATAGCAGTTATCGACAACGTCAACCTTCATTTATGAAAAGGTTCCACAACATTGAATCGAGTTAACATGTCTTATGTACTAGTGAATTCGAATTGTATTATTGTAGTGGTAGACACACTGCAATGTACAAACTAACAAATTAATAAGCGTCAATATTTCCTAATATTTTTGAATCCGGATCAACCAGAAGTTATAGGCAGACAATCAGTAGTATAAGGGGTGATTGCGAGCCTAAATCAAAAATCCTGCAATTTTCTTGAGTAAAATCATTAATGACGCATTTCAAAAAATTTATGTCTTTATAAACTTATGCAATTAGCGAAAAATTCCGGATATCCGGATTTTTCCCGGAGCACACTCAGGAGTATATTGTGTATTAATATTATTGATTCAACCATGATCTTACCCGAACTGTCAAAATGGAAAAAAAAGGTGGGGTTAAACAGGTGTGGTATTCAAAATCCTTGAAAATAATCTTGTTCTTTAGCAAACACATGAAAGGAAAGAGTGTGTTAAGAATAAAGTTGGGGATTTTTATCTGCTTTGAAACCCTAAAAATGTTATGTAAAACAGCCTCAATTGGGGAGAACCGCTTATTTATTTATTTTATTTACCTTTTTATGTGCTTGATAATATGTTCAATGTAAAAAAAAGTTCAAGTGTGCTTGCAAAAATTGTGAAACGTGAACACTAAAAAGTTGCAAGTGTTGGGTTAAAAATCGTGTTGATGAAAAGTGGGAGATATTATAAAAATGGTAAGTAAACTAAAGCTTTTAAATAAAAACCAAACAAACATGTCTTATCGAAATAAATAAGGAAGTAAATAGCTTAAATATTTCTTATTATGTAGAAGAATATTAGATAAAACAAAGAATATAATAATAGTTTGCACGCAGTAACAAAATAATTAAAAACAATATAGAAAATAAAACTTACTAATCTCACCTTGGGACTGTGTTACAACAAAAGATCTGTGTTTCTCAAAGTTTTTGTCATCGATGCAACTGCTGAAATGATGTTGCTCAAAAATCAGTACTGCAACAAAAAATAAATATATATAGAGAGAATAATGAAACAAGAAAAAATAGTTAAAAATAAAGTTAAAGAATCCGAAAAAAGGGGAAAAAAATCCGGAAAATAAAAGATATAATATTTTCCTCAGCTCACACGATTATATCAGCAAAAAGGAGAGCTTTCTAATATTGCATCAATGTAGCCAAAGCAAAATATATCAATACAATAGTGTGAGCATATAATCGTGTGAGCTAATGAAAAGATTATATCTTTTCTCTTCCTTTTTCATTATTCTGTAATTTTTCCATGTTTTCTTTACATTTTGAACTTATTTTATGAGTTCTATATACTTACAGCTTATGTGCAGCAAATGAATGAAAACAAAATACTTTATCTTTGCTATTTACTAATTTGCTAATACTATTTAACTATAAGAATAAATACATGTAGTATTATTATTGTTTATTCTTCGTTAAAATTTAGTATTAATGTTTACTCTCATTTTAATTGATAATTTGAGTATCTTAAAATACAATTAGTACTTTTTTAAATTAAATATTGGGCTAGTTGAATTTAATAAACTGATTGAACTTTTTAATATTACATCTAAGCAAAACTTTCAAATACATATAATCATTTTCATCTAATTCTGATATGTACAGTGGTCTTAGCATCAAGAAGGAAACTAAATAAAAACAAAGAATAAATAGGAAAAAGAAAAAAAATAGAGAAATACTAATAATAGAAAAATTTTGAATAAAAAAATACTTTTTCTTTACATTTAACCATATGATTTAAATACATGTAGTATTAATATTTACTCTTCATTAATTTTTTTTCAATGTTTACTCTTATTTTAATTCATAGTTTAAGTATCTTAAAAACAAAATTAATGTTATTTTTAATTAAATAGTGAGCTAGAGTCAATTTTTAATTAAATAGTGAGTTAATGTCAATAAACTGATTTAGCTTTTTAATATTGCATCCAAGTAAAACTTTCAAATAAATGTCAATTTGATCTAAGTCTGGTCAGCGGCCTTAGCATCAAGAAGAAAATTATAGAAACTATAAGAATAGAAACAAAAAGTACGGAAAAAAAATCAATAAAAAAATAATAAAACAGAGAATTGTGAATCTATATTTTGTCTATGTTCTGTGGATCTGAATAAAACCATGTATCAATGAAAAGATGAGCCCATGTAGATAAAATAAAAATAATAATAGGTTAATAATAAACAATCCAAACTAAAATCAGACTTAATTTTTCATATATTTCCATTACAATTTCCAAGAGAGAAAAAATTAACAGTAAAAATGTTATCTGAATATAAAAATTTAAATAAAATTGAAATATTTAATTAAATAGTAAAACATATAATTTTTTATTTAATAATTTTTGCATAAATCTGTGGAGAACAATGAACTTTTGCTTGCTAGCCATAGGTCTAATGACCTGTGCCCATCTTTATGAAGAAGTTAAAAGTAATTAACCATGTAAAAACATAACAATGTCAAATCTAAATATATATATAAAACTTATGAAAATGCTTCTATTAAAAAATAATTAATAGGAGAACGAAGAAAAAGACACTACATAAATAAAAGACCTGGTAAATAGACAGAGATTCAAAGTCATAGAGGTAAGCTTGATAAAATTCATGGGAAGATTAAAATTAGAAAGAGCCTCTTTTTCATATTCTATCAAATACCTCAATCATAACTAACTAAACATCAGAAACACTAGGAAGATTAAAGTGATGAGGAAACAGCGTGTCTAGCTAAATCTTTCAATAAAAATAAGAACCTTTTAAGTACTTTTTAAGCACTATGTACATGAACAAAATGCAAAGTAATTTTCAGACAAAGAAACTATAGTCATGATGAAATAACTAGTTTCTGACAAAGTACACTTTTTTTAATTATATTAGCCACCATAAAAGAAAAGTGAGACTTTTCAGTTCGATTTCAGAGGGTGAAAAATGAAGCCTGAAAATAAGAATATCTTGCAAAATGCAGCAGGGTTGTGCATGAAAGTCAGAGAATATCACCGAACCCAAGCTCAGTATACGCACATGCGGACATGCAAGTATTTCATCAAACATGTAAAATGATTGGCGCTTTCATACACTACTACTGACCAACGGAAATGCATTGAGCTTGAATGAATTGTGAAAACTTTGAAAAGAACAATGTGAAAACCACTCTTTTGCATAATGCGTGACGAATGGTAAAGAAAAAAATCTCATTTTCAAAAAGGGAAAATTAAGCACTTTTTAAAAACAATCAATAAAAAGGGCACTTTTAGGGGCTTTTAAAATTCAAAAATAAGCAATCTTTAAGAATGCTACAGACCATGGGAAAAATACATTCATAGTTCAAGAATGAAAACAAATCAGGCAGAAAGAAGATTGAAAAAGTAATGAATAAGAAAAATAACTGTTTTTTATATAAAAAAAATAGTTATTTTCAAAAAGAATTGATTAAAAATTCTCTTTATCACCACTCGAATGTCAAGGGGAACAAAATTGTATACAGAGTGTGCAGTCAGATTTTTCAACAAAAAATAAGCGCCAGTACTTTTTTATCACTCAAAAAATATTTTAAATCACTTTCGAAAAAAATTATAATTAGGAACTGTGCGGCAAAAAATTATTTTTTTCTATCGTTTAAAGTTCTTAAATTATTAACATAAAATCAATAAAATTCAAAAATTTTACATAATCATGATGGATTAACTAGTTTCTGATGAATATTGCAGAGAAAATTGTAAAAATCATGTCTTTTTTGCAATTTAAAATGGTAATTGACAAGACAAAGAAAAAATTTCAAAGAAAAATTAAGCTCTTTTTACATATCCCAAATAGAAAAAAGCACCTGTAAGGGTTTTTTAAAAAACGCAAATGCAAAATAAGCCCTTTTTAGAAAAGCTACGCACTGCGTTCATAACCATCATGTAATAACAATGCATTAAAAACAAAAATTATTACAAATGTTTACTTCAAAAGAAACACGCATTCAAAATAATTATCAATGAAAAGAATTATTCATTCATAAAAAACACTTAAATTAATCTAAAACAAATGTTAAACAGTTAAAGAATTAATTATTGTTATTTATAACTTCATACAGATACAAACTATGAAAATAAGAGATTACACATTTCTTTTTTTTAAATTTTGTTACTTATAAATAGCAGAACAGTAAATAAATAAGAATATTAGTAAAAAAAAAATAATCTTCCAAAATTTTTAAAAAACATAAAAAACAACAAGCTAAAAAATTTTGCTAAAATAAAAATTACCTTTCATTGCGTCACCTTGTTTTAAATTATCTTCTAAATTCACAAATATTTTAAGACTAAGCTGTAAAAAGCTTTTCATGAGCATCATTCCATGCAGTTTGCACTTATGAATTATTCCCTGAAAATTAATAAGTTTTTAAATGATAAAAAATTCATCAAGCTATGCTAAAAAATCAAATGATACATTTACAATAAGTAAAATAAGGCAAAACTACTTTTTTTTAATTAAAAACTACTACAAATATTATTTCCAAAAAAAAAATTCAAAGTTTCCAAACTAACTCAAAGTAAATTACATTTAAAAAGTCAAGAGATCATATCTTGCTTAAAATATTTGATCCAAAGTTAGAAAAAAAAATTTCTACAAATCAGAACACAATTTTTTTTTAAAAAAAGAAAGAAAACTTTCATATTACATTAACTAAATTTTGGACTGTACAAAGACAATTTTATAGAACTCAATTGATATGGCGCAGATACTGAAGAAGCTACTTCAAAATTATCCTTTTTAGTCTTATAAAATGTCATGCAATATTGTTTTAGACTTTATCTGTGTTTCAAACTATTTTCTTAATATGGTATATATATATAAATANATATATATATATATATATATACATACGCAGTCGGACTTCTATGTAATGAATTTTTCTTTGAGAACCACCCATCCTTATTTCTCAAAATATTTCAAACTTGTGGATGTATTTTATGGAGAAAATGAACTTGAATTGATTTTCGAGGCCATTTAACCTTTAGATAAAGCAGTAAAATCCCGTTCCTTTTTTGTTTGCATACTTAACAAAAAACTCAGACAAAATTAACAGATTTTATCAGTAGCAATTAAACTTAAGAATGCATGTGGTAATGTATGCTTAAAATTACTTTTATAATAAATACAGCTATAATTTTATGCATAAATTAATCTTTTTTTAGTTGAAAACGTATGTAACATGATAGTATAACACTGAATAATGTTCACCTCTCTTCCTGCTTACAATTTATGAAATAAATAGTATGTACTAGTTTACACGATAAAGGTGCATCAATTGCTATTTTACTTATGTCTAGTGTTTATGAATTTAAAACCTGTTTTGTGATAGTATTTAAAAAGGTATTTCCTTTTTAACGAATTTTCCATGTATCGAATTTATTATCAGGATTTAGTGTCATCCTTAAATAGAGGTTTGATTGTATAGATATAACTTTACAATATATACAATATATCAAAACTTTATTAATTAGAACACTCAAAGAATTGACAAAGAGCTGCAGTCATTTAGATTGATAATTCTTAGCCACTTCAGTCTTAAGCAATAATCTTCAAATTCTTCTTTATTCTTGAAAGTTTTGTGTTTAGAGAGAAGTAAATTTAAAGAAATATAAATATTAGCAAGTATATCCTGATTTTTTAAATTTTTTTTTAAGGAAAATAGTATACTACAAAAAAAAATTTACTTATCAGTTCAAAATGCTATTTAAGATGGTATGTACATTGGTAATTCTCAATCGTTTTAATAAAAAAAAATATTGAAATTGTTATTTCCCAAAAAAACTACACATAGAAAAGAAAAATAAAGCAATAAATTGAATAGAAAATAATTTTGAATTAAAAAAAAATAGCCTCAATTTGTTTCAACAATCCCCCAGTACAACAAAACATTTTGAAATAACTCAACATTGTTTTATGAATATCTAAGAAATGATGTCATTATACTTTTAGGAAAAGCAACAAAAAAATGATATTCAGAAAATTTCCAGATAAGGAATAATTTGTAAAATTGTAAAAATATCAAATTCAACAAATCAAAAGGTTTTAAGCATGGCAACATTATAATAAAAAAAAGTAATAAGTTCATAAGTCTTCTCTTAATATAATTTTAAAGCTATACACCCATAAGCAGTACTTAAATATAAATTTAGATGCATAATGTAAAAACAATTATGCAAGGATTATTGAGTTAAGCCAACGTTTCACGAAGAATGAGTAGGAATTGGCTTGGTAATAATTGCTGTTTTTGAAAATCAGAGTTATGTTTAAAACACTTATTGTTGTTGTAGGCCATTAGGGTGTGATTGCATTTATTTTCTAGAGGTACAATCTATAGCCAAGAATTTGACTTCTGCCACACCCAGACCCCGTTTTCACGAACACGAGTCCCGCCCACTGCTAACCAGAATATCCCTTTAAAACACTTGCTTTTCACATTAAACAAAACACTTATTTTAAGCATGTTTCTTTAAACATTATTCTTTGTTAAGTTCAGAAATTGACATAGAAAATTCTAAGTCAGAGAAGCACCTATATCTTAGTACAAAAACCATAAGTTTAAAACTAATTACTTGCTTACAGCAACTGAACCTAAATTGGCAATTATTTTAGCTCATTAAAAAGATATTGATAAAAAAGTGTTTCCAGCAAAGTCTCATGCACTTTAACGCTCACTTGCAGAATTAAAAACAAAAATTTCCAACAAGGTTTTTTTTTGTAGAAAGAAAAATACGACTAATTTTGGGGTTGCTAAAGCAGCAAAACTTGTAACAATATTCAAAGATTTTACAAAATAATACATCTTTATGCTTTTAAAGTAAGTGTGCTTTAAAATAATTATTGTTTACTTTGTAAATAAAAACAATTTTAATGCATACATGAAAAAATAAAATCTGCACGAATATTCCTTGCATTAAAAAAAAGTATTTGTAGAAAGAAAAATAAGACTATTCCTTTTTTATGCAATGTATTTGTAGAAGGAAAAAAACTGTAGAAAGAAAAATAAGACTATTGGTGGGTTGCTAAGGCAGCAAAATTTGTAACAATATTCAAAGCTCTTATTAAATGAAATATTTCATGTTTCTAAAATAAAAGTGCTTTAAAACAAATTTCTTTCACGTTGTAAATAAAAAACAATTTTAACACATACATGAAAATATAAAATATGCACGAATATTTCTTGCATTACGAAAATAATTGTAGAAAAAAAAATATGACTATTCTTTCCATATATTTATTTCTACAAAGTATTTGTAGAAAGAAAAAATATAGGACTTTTGGGGGATTGCTAAAGCAACAATATTCAAAGTTCTTACAAAGTAATACATTTTCATATTACTAAAACAAATGGGCTTTAAAATATATATCTTTCACATTATGACTAAAAAAAATTTAATACATACATGAAAAAATAAAATATGCACGAATATTCCTTGCATTAAAAAAATGTTTTATGCAAAACATTTTTTTCCACAATCATTTCATTTCATAGAATGGGAAACATATTAATTTTTTTAACGTTAATTCATATAAAATGGATAAATTAACTAAGACATGTTGTAAAATTTTAAACTAACAGTTTTGCTATCGAATAATTTATTACCTCTTCAGAAATATAGACCACTATTTTTTCAATTGCATGAACAAACACTTCATTCTTCAAGTTCTATAAAAGAAAAATTCAGCTAAATTTAACTTTTTGGTGCAAGGAAAAAGAACTAAATAAATAAACAAGCAATGCTTTTAAATAGCTCTGTGATACAGCATGCACTTTCTTTGATACCTTAAATTGTTTAATATACACTAGTTTCTGAAATGATTAATTTTTACATGAAATTAGTTGTATTTTATTTGTATCAGTTAAAACATTGAAATTTTGTAGTTAAAATATTTTTANAAACTGTTTAATATCCACTAGTTTCTGTCTTCTCTAATTTTTACATGAAATTAGTTGTATTTTATTTGTATCAGTTAAAACATTAAAATTTTGTAGCTAAAAAATTTTTAACTATAAAATAACATTTCCTTTTGCTGAAAACAAATTATAAATGCCAAAACTGTTTTAGGAGTTCATGATTTATTAAAAAAGGAAAAAACAAAATGCAAGGAATATTATAGTGAACTAATATTACTTGCATTATAATTTTAGAGCTTTCTGAATTTGTTTTCAACTAAAGTGGAATAATCTTTAAAAAAAAGTTCACAGAACAATAACCCATTTTCAAATAGTTTACGTACTTGAATTTCTTATTATTCAATAATTACACATCCTACAGTTTTGTTGGGTAAAAATTTTTTACAAAGTCTTTCTAATAAAATTTTTGTAAAGGAATTTTAATTCATAATTAAAAAAGCGATTTTGATTCAAGTTTTAATCTGTCATATATATTGCATGATATAGACTGAAGCAGTGCAATAACACCTTACAAATTTGTCAACAGATAATTTAGTAAAAATATCTATCAATAAAAGTGCGTTTTTTACAAATCTAAAAGATAAGACTGAAAAATACAGTTTACTGCAGAATTTAAAGTTTTAATAAAATGCTAAAGCAAATCTATCAAACAAACTGAAATAGATTCTTATTTTACTATTACTTTTTCTTACTTTATTATGCCTGGTATAAACAAATAAAACAAATTATTCAGAAACTAGAAAACGATTAAACTAATTGATGATTTTTACTAAATAATTTTCAATACTCAAAATCTTATTTACTTACTGCAAACAAATCTAAAACGAAAGCTACAATACTAAAAGTTTTAATGAGCCAAAGAAAGAAAGTAACAGCTGAAAAAAGTTTGACTTAATGATTAGATTTTCAGTACTAACATAAAATGTTAATAACTTTAGAATTATTAACATTATTAACAATCTAAATTATGCAAAGAAATTTGTATAGACGATATTTAAAACAGAAAAATCAGTCACGAAAGCGTCTTTAAATAACCTTTATATCTTAACACTCAAGGAGGACATCTCTTAAATCTAATCCCAAAAGAAACCAGTCAAATGTTCGGTTCCTTAATGATAATTTTACTTTTTGCATATGTCTTAAGAACTATTTTAGAAAATACGACAAAATTGAACAAATCTGAAGAATTTCATACAAATCATAATTTTGTGAAATT
>NC_092212.1:90371085-90378260 GCF_043381705.1 Parasteatoda tepidariorum
TATGTATAAATTGTGTGCGGAGAAATACCAATACCATCAAAACACTTATCCCAGTCATATTTGACTAAAGAATCACATAAGTTAAAATATGTTGCAAAGTTGGGACATATTCAGCNCCTTCATGGTGTTGCATTTTCTACAAACAGCAGTTTATGTTGCAAAGTTGGGACATATTCAGCTATGGATTGCTTTTCATTTTGATATGTACATGATATCTGCGACATTTTAGATTTTCAAATCACTGACTTTCCATCAATAATTCCAAGAAGTTGTCATGACTTACCGAAGTTACTATTTTATCTGACAATAACACTACAATAAATTCAAAAAAGCATTATAATAACATTAATTGAAATGATAGATATAACCAAAGCTGTTATACTACTCAGAATCCTTGAGGCAGAATTTGTTCGAGCTATCTGCGACAAAACTCTCTAGCACAAATATCTTTCTGCAAGATACTTTTCACAATAATAAACATGTATGTTACTAATTTAAAATAACAAAAGCTCTGTGTTTACAAAAAAAATAAAATATATATATATAACTTTTTTTAAATTGAACGTGTAATTTTTATTATAACATTACATGTAACATTTTTGCACTTTGCTGGGAGGCAGGGGGACACAGAAATTATTTCCTTCGCCTTTTGTAACTAATCATCACAATGAAAAAAATTGCAAATTATTAAATCCGCAGTAGTACTTGACGAAAAAAAAAATTTGATGACAAATTCACACGAATTGGTCACCTCAAATGAGTGTTTCGTTTCTTGATTAGGCTGTTGTATAAAAATATCGTATAAAAATTATCAGATTTAAAAACTATGGAGAAATCAATAACAATAACTGATAAAATTCGACAGAATTATTGACCTAAAAAGTAAATACCCAAATACAAGATTCAAATTTTTCAGGTTGCTTATCGGGAAATTTAAAATTCACTTGAAAATCAACATCAATAACTGACGAAAATACAGCAGAAAAAAATAAATCAATTGACGCTACTATCGACGTATATTGAGCTCGTCTAAAAGTTATTATTCAAATGCATGATTCAAATATAACTGGTAAATTCCTGTCAAAAACTAAATAAAGGTAATTTTTTTTTTTAATTTTCAAAAGAAAAAACTTTCTGCAAGAACTGACTCTGTAACGTTCAGCGAAAATGTTTCTGTGTCTCTGCAAATCTGCCACGAGGCTCTGAATCTTCTCATTCATTGATATTAAACTTAAAAATTGAGTAAAGAAAGAGTTGAAGCATTTAAATAGCTGAAAAAAATACAAAAGCAAATAACTATTATATAGTTATTTAAAGCTGCTTTTTTTCTTCTAAAAAGTGTAACATAAAGAGCCTAAACAAGAATTTTAAATTGATTAAAATAAAAAAAAAATTAAGCAAATAAAATAATTAATAAGATTCTGAAATCACTGAAGTTTAAAAGATAATTTGCTCCAGAAAGGATGTCCTTCCCTTAATTATTTAAAGAACACAATCCAAAAATTTTATATTTTAATAAAATACGACTGAGATTGGATATTTTGTTACAAATTCAGATATTCAGAACGCTGTGAATAATGTGATTCCATTTTTAAAATTAAAATTTTTCTGTTACCTAAATCTGCAATTTTTTTAAAAAAATAGTTAAGATCATGACAAATTTTGTTCAATAATAAAATCCATGACTTTCTAGGTGTGCAGATACCCTATATGTAGCCTAATAAATACATATATGTACCCAAAGAATAGCATCAGGAGAGATACCCTATTCTTTGGCACGAGTACATGGGAGAAACATTGAACAAGTTCGTCATCTTTCAAGTCATTCAGACATTTTTTTAGTCCGAGAAGAGCAGACAAATTGTTATAGTGCACAGAACCAATAAAAGTAAACAAACAATAAAAGTAAACAAGATCTTTGGGAATATCAGAATTGATTAATTTGATATAATATAATAGTTAACAAACTTCAGTTTATGTAAGTTAAAACCCCTTCTGAAATTATGAATCACTTGATTAATGAGCTACTCGGTTCGGTAAGTAAGATGTAGACACATAAAATTTTCATGATTCAATTCTTTTTTTTGTAATTTAAACATTACATATATATATATATTAATTNTTTTGGAAAGTTAATATCTCATTGTGAATAATTCTTAAGGTTTGCCATGTTTTGTATTTTATCCCTTATTTGGCTACATTTGAATAAAATGTCGCCAAAAATATCTTTTTAAGTTAGCCTAATTAGAAAATATTCTAATGATTATAATATTAATATGATAATGCTGAAGTTTAAAGGCTGAAAGAAAGAACTCGGTACATGTGAAATACTGCAAAAGATATGATGCAATAATATGATGGCGCTTTTTTTCAATCTGCGGCGTAAAAATATATCAGAAGCAGTAACCCGGAAGTCTTGAAAGAGCAATTTTACCACTAGCGCCACCACCCTTAGCTTTACACGATTACCCATCCATATATTAATTAGATACATTAAGCATAATATTAAATAATAATTAAACACACACACATATATGTATATATATATTTACTGCAAACTTGTACGGTTAAAAAGAAAACTTCTTACTAGCAGCAACATTAGATATCTTATTAAATCTTCAGTAGACATATTATATCAATCTAGTAGACATACTATAAATCTTCAATTTAAAATTTCGAAAAAAAAACATTTCAATCTACCATGACAAATTAATAATTAAAAAATATGCAAATATGATCCATTTGTTAGCTCACTTAGCTTTTAAATTTTTAATTAGTTCAAGTATTAAAATATATTTTTCATCGAACGTACAAGTTGGCAGGTGTGAAAAAATATAAACATAAGCATGCCAGAAGGCTTAACACCTCCAAACATGTTATAAAATTTCGGCACTGTTTGTAAATATGAGAATTGAATAACGTGATATAAATAAATTGTTAAGCAGCCTGGACAAGAAAAAGGAGGAAATCAATGTAATTGTTGCAAGATATAATTATATATATATTAAAAACAGCACATACCTGCCAAGATCAGAAAATTCGCTCACTTCAACAAGGTGCATTAATTCCCCTTCATCTTCAGCTGGTTTAAGTTTTCGGGCTCGCTAAATCGAAATAATTTTTATTCCATTTACTTTATGCGCTAAGGTATAAATCTTATGAGACGGAATTAGATTTAAATATAAGTAGAGAAAAGATAAATAGATCGCAGGTGTAGCGGAAAATGATAAACAGCATCTTAAAGGGTTAAAGTTACGGTTCCGAGTGGAATAGATCGTAGATTTCAGTATTTAGAGAAAACGATCGATGTCGTGACAAAAACACGATTGCAATATTGATATCAAATATTGTCCGGGTGTGGTTCGGATATCTCTAAATTTATATTTTAAATTTATTTTTTGGAATTATAACAATTTGACGTCATTTTTTGTCTTTTAAGTGATTAATTTTGATTTAAGAACACAATAAAGTTTCAAATGATAAGTTTTACAAACAGATTTTTAATGTGAAATCGACGGGAATCGTACAATATCGTACACACAATTTCGATTTTCGCCAATATTGACTATGTCGGTCGATGTAGACTAAAGCTGTTACAATATCCCTGTGCTACTTGGGAATTAAAGTAAAAGCAAAATAAGTCTGTCAAATTAGCAACGACTACATTTAAGTTACCGTTTTTTATTTAATTACATCCTGATTTTGCGCGAATACTTTTCTGAAACACCCGTCCCCAAGGGGTTAACATGTGTCATTTAATTGTTACATTTCATGTAATCTGTCTATTGTTTTTGCTTAAGTTCTCATTACAGGTTACAGGATGAATGGGAAAAGGGCTATTATTGGCCTCAGAAGCTCAGCTAGACTAAACAGAAAAAAGTTCTCTATTTTTCAGCTATTACTATTTTTTAAACAAAATGAAGCTCAAGTGTATCTGTTTAATTTGAATTCGCAGTCAACGAACGCAGTTGATAATGTGCTGTACGTGTAAAATGTTCTATCATAAGTTGCTGCTTTCTGCCTAAAAGTTGAAGAGTCACCTTTTTTTTTTTATAGATGCTAACAGCTCCGCTTTCTGTGGAGTTTTAATAAAATTGGCAGCGACAAAGCTTGTAGAATGAGGATAATTGCACTTACTTTTAAAAAATGTCACTCCGAGTTTATTTCGAAAGAGTTGCATTTTATACGGCACTTTTAATTTTTGATGTGCAGTGGTGGAAAATATTAATCTAAAAATAACTTAAATTCCATTACCACTTGAATTTTTTTTTCCAAAGGGGAGCAAGTTAGTATCTCTGTTAATTTAAAAAGCGCCTTTTTGAAAATGTGGTAAGATACTTAGACTTAAATTAAGAGGAATATTTGACTCATTAGTTAGCACTTAGGTATTAAAAAATTCAAATTATATAATTTCAAATTAAGATAATATACTAATTACAGGGATTACAACTGTGCTTTTTGCAAAATATTTTATAGAATGATAAGGCAATCGGAAACTAAAACTTTCCGAAATTTCGATAATTTTGCCAACATTTTAAAAACGTGACCACGTAAAAACTGAGATAAAGTGGCTTTTCGTATAAACTTTT
Source organism: Parasteatoda tepidariorum (assembly GCF_043381705.1). Classification (NCBI taxonomy): domain Eukaryota; kingdom Metazoa; phylum Arthropoda; class Arachnida; order Araneae; family Theridiidae; genus Parasteatoda; species Parasteatoda tepidariorum. The sequence goes on from NC_092212.1 coordinate 90,375,675, forward strand.
GAATGATTTATATACATTGAGTGGGGAAAATAACTTGAAATCGAATTCACAAAACAGAGAATCATACATTAATACGTAAACTGAGCTACAACTGTAAGAAAGTTGTCCATAAAGTGCAGACAGTTGACAACCCTGTATACACTGGCTAAGTCGGGTTGCTATAGTTTGTCTACTGTAAGAACTCTCCCCGCCACAAAGTCTGAGGCCGCCTGCTGCTGTGGAAACAAGAATAGCGCATTTCAGGGAGGGCTAGGCTAACTCAATAGACCGAAGAAAAATATTCCCTTTCTCTGGCCCACCCGAGCCAAAACCATACCTGCCAACTTTTACGCATTTGGCGTAAAATTTTATTTTTATATTTGAAGTGGTAGTAAATATATATTTTCTTTACTTTTATGAACTTAATTTTTAAATGATTTTGATCACCACTATTTGTAAAAAAATTAAGCATATATATTAATATGTGTTACTACCAAGGTCGTCAGCTTAAGCATTTTCAAATACAGCGTATTTTTTTGCTTAAAATTGAAATTTTTATTCCATTTCAATACCACTGGACAAAATCATAATGGAAGGGATTAAAAGTTGGCAGGTATGCAAAACCTATCGTAAACAGTAACCCCATACCCCTACTTAAAAAAGTTATACCTCGTTACCATAGTCTGTTTAAAGAGATAACAACTGAATAAAATTAATTGAATTTCTACCATTCATTCGTTCGTTGTTGTAGACTGGGCATCTGAGGCCTACATAGCCCTTTTCCCATTTTTCTACCATTCATTACATTATATAATTTTATATAAATAACATATTTTGGTTGATAGGAATATTCAGTTTTTCCAATTACAAGTGAAAAGAAAGAGAGATAGAGTTAGAAGATTTCAACATTTTGAAAAAGAGACATGTACCAAAAACAGAGCATTGGCATTTAAACGGTTAAGATGCAATTTATCATGACCCCGAAACTGGGCATCTGGGGCTGTCTCCGGCCTTTTTGCTAATCATCATGGATCTCAATCGTTTCTAGCGGAATACATTGTGGGTGTTGGAATGTAAATGGATGGGAAAAGAGGCATTTTACCACTTACGCAAATTTAAGGTATCTTTGAGGTTTATATGAGGATGATTTGAAGTGTCAAAGTTGAATTTGATTTCAAAAACAACCTTTAAAGATCAACCTCCTAAGGTGTATAATCAAGGTGAGGTGCATAAAGTTGTTTTTTAAGGCTGATGGAAAATTACTTTAGAGCAACAAGCTTAGGAAGGTTGTTTTTGAGGTGTACTGATAATTTTTTCTATACTTCAAGCAAATACGTATATTTGAGGAGGGAATAATTTAAAACGATCTAAACTAATATCATTTCTGAGTTACATATGAGGTTGATTTTGTGAGGTGTAAATGAGGTTGAAATTGAGGTTTATCAATGAGGTTACTTTTGGGGCAAAAAATTACCTCATATTCTACCTCAGGTGTATTTTTGACGTCTGTCAACCTAAAAAAATTTATTTTTTTGGTAAGGGTATTTACATAGTGAAATTTTTACATTTTTTTTACGTCGCATGTCTACCTAAGTAAACTGCTGGAGTCGTTTTCCGATGTTTTCTGGTAATATAGCAAAATGAAAATATAATTTAACTGGGCTTCGCACTGTTTCTGCAACGAATCTGATAATTAGGATTAAGAATTTGTTTTTTAAAAGAAATGATAATTAACTGATCCAGTGAAAGAGATTTCTGTTTGAGACGGTACACACTCCGTGCCATTAAAATTTATCAGCTTATAATTAGGCAAAAACTACACATTATAACAACAACAAAAAATTCAACCAGTAAATTAGAGAATAAATAATTATTAAATAATAAATAATTATTAAATAATAAATAATTATTAAATAATAAATAATTATTAAACAATAAATAATTATTAAATAATAAATAATTATTAAATAATGATTAATTATAGAAATTAAATTTGTTTTGATTGATTTATCTTTGAAAAAACACGAGTTTTATAACTGTGTGTAAAAATTTTTTTCATTGGTTTACTTAAATAGTTTTAGAGATATGGTGAAATACGATTAACGTGAAATTAACTTTTGACCTTTCTTCAGACTAAACAGCACATTATTCAGAGACTTTTGAAGGTCAAAAATCCAAATTCGTCTCAAAAAGTTCATGTCAATTCAGAAAAAGTACGTTTTTGTGTAAACTCATTAAGTTATCCTCTGCTTAAACTAATTAATAAAGCTGATTAATGTGATTATACCATTCACACTGTTCAACCACTCTTTTGCAATATTTATAGCCAGGCATTAATGGATTTAAAGAAAAAACACACTAATAATAATAGGACTAGTACAGTCCGCAAAAAAAAAAAGATATCACCCTGAATAACTTTCGTTCTAATGATCCGATTTTCACGAACTAAGTGTCAATCTTAATGGTTCCTGGGGGTGACCTCAAATATGCTAATTAATTAGTGCTAACTATTAATTAAGTTACGAAATCAGACACAAAAACGTACTTTCTCTGAATAAACATATATTTTTTTTTACATATTTGGAATCTAGACACTTGAATTAGGGG
>NC_092212.1:90379341-90381561 GCF_043381705.1 Parasteatoda tepidariorum
GTGAGATTTTTTTTCTCTTGATTTTTAACATGACAAAATAAATGCAACAGAATGTGTTTATAAATGTAGTCATTCATCAATCAATAAATAAATATTTAATCTATATATTTTTATATTAAAATATTCATTTTTAATCTTATATCAAAATAGATAAGTTAAGCTAAAAAAAATTTATGCACTCATTGGAATTTTTTTTCACAAAATTTCTTTATAGAAAATCTGATAATGTCAAAGATACTATAAACATATTATGACAAAAAAATACCAGTTACCAGTTAAAAACTCTACTGCTTCAAATAGACTTTGAAAGGGAAGAATGACACTAAATCAGGAAAAAAACATCTGAATTCATCAGCACCCCTTTTTTTTTCTTCTATTTTTGACATATTAGGGTAATTTCCTTCTAATATAACCTCAAGCTTTGGAAATATACATTTTCCACTAATAAAATGCATTTTTTTTTTAAATTCATGTTTATTAATTACTTTCTACAGCTATGCCAGTCTATATTAAGACAACATTTAATGTGTACTTTAATCTGTACACATTTAATGCTATCCTATCAATCTCAAGAATTAAAAAGATTTTTAAAAATGTAATTTCAAATCAATCTCAAGAATTAAAAAGATTTTTAAAAATGTAATTTCAAATGTGTTGGAATTTAACACACACCAAGAAAGAAAGTAATTTTAATAACTAAAATTAATTAATGCAGCAATTTATTTAAAATAAATTTTAAAACTAAGAAAAGAAAACAATAAAAGTATCAATAATTTAAAACACTGTTTTTTAACTTTCAAAATCAATGATTTTTTTAAAAAAAATCATTTGATTTAAATCAACAAACCCTGATAGCTAGAAGTTGAGAAAAGACGCCATGAAAAACATTACAAAACTTTAAGAGTAGCTAATTTTTGAACTTTGAAACATACAATGCTGTAAAATGTAAAAGTATTAGAGTTTAGAATACAAACTAAGCTAAATAAAACAGGAAGGACCAAGGTAATTAATTTAAGGAATAACTGATCCATTTTAATGCAAGATAATGACTCATGAAAAAGTAAAGTCTTATTACAAATTTTAAAATTCTATGTCTATAAAATTACCCAAGATGGCGTTTGTAACCGCTGAGAGGCTTTCAAAACACTGTTTCCTTTTTCATTTTAATTTACAATACATCATCGCCAATTCCAAGATGGTTCTGAAGTAAAAGAGCATAGATAGCCTTTACCGTTGGTTTCAAAATAACATACCTGAAAGAAAAAAAAAATGTGTATATATATAATGTTTTAATAACCATTACAAAATGTACCTCATATTTTATCATCAATTAAGACCATACAAGCAAAACGGGCACGGGATTGCTGAAGGAAGGAATTATCTAAATTTTTCACTTTTTATAATATATTATTTCTTATTTCAGTCACTTTATTCTCTAAAAGAGTTCTTGCATTAGTTCTTTACTTTGTATATGAGAAGCTTCCAAAGCAATGGCCTCTGCTTAAATGTATTAAACATTGCAATAACAGATTGTATGTTAACGAATCCAATTATCAAGAATTCGATGTATAAATTGTGTGTGGAGAAATACCCATACCATCAAAACACTTATCCCAGTCATATTTGACTAAATAATCACATAAGTTAAAATATGTTGCAAAGTTGGGACATATTCAGTTATGGATTGCTTTTCATTTTGATATGTACATGATATCTGCGACATTTTAGATTTTCAAATCACTGACTTTCCATCAATAATTCCAAGAAGTTGTCATGACTTACCGAAGTTACTATTTTATCTGACAATAACACTATAAAAAATTCAAAAAAGCATTATAATAACATTAATTGAAATGATAGATATAACCAAAGCTGTTATACTACTCAGAATCCTGGAGGCAGAATTTTTTCGAGCTATCTGCGACAAAACTCTCTAGCACAAATATCTTTCTGCAAGATACTTTTCACAATAATAAACATGAATGTTACTAATTTAAAATAACAAAAGTGCTGTGTTTACAAAATATATATATATATATATATATACATAACTTTTTTTTAAATTGAACGTGCAATTTTTATTATAACATTATATGTAACATTTTTGCATTTTGTTGGGAGGCAGGGGGACACAAATTATTTTCTTCGCCTTTTGTAACTAATCATCACAATAAAAAAAAAATTGCAAATTATTAAATCTGCAGTAGTACTTGGCGAAAA
>NC_092212.1:90381889-90410102 GCF_043381705.1 Parasteatoda tepidariorum
TTTTTCATCGAACGTACAAGATTTTTATTATAACATTATATGTAACATTTTTGCATTTTGTTGGGAGGCAGGGGGACGCAGAAATTATTTCCTTCGCCTTTTGTAACTAATCATCATAATAAAAAAAAAATTGCAAATTATTAAATCCGCAATAGTACTTGGCGAAAAAAAAGAAAAGATTGACGTCAAATTCACATGAATTGGTCACCTAAAATGAGTGTTTCGTTTCTTGATTAGGCTGTTGTATAAAAATTATCAGATTTAAAAACTATGGAGAAATCAATAGCAATAACTGATAAAATTCGACAGAATTATTGACCTAAAAAATAAATACCCAAATACAAGATTCGAATTTTTCAGGTTGCTTATCGCGATATTTAATATCCACTTGAAAATCATCATCAATAACTGACGAAAATACAGCAGAAAAAATACATCAATTTACGCTGCTATCGACGCATATTGAGCTCGTCAAAAAGTTTTTATTCAAATGCATGATTCAAATATAACTGGTAAATTCCTGTCAAAAACTAAATTTTTTTTTTAAACTTTTCAAAAGAAAAATCTTTCTGCAAGAACTGACTCTATAATGTTCAGCGAAAATGTTGTTGTGTCTCTGCAAATCTGCCACGGGGCTATGAATCTTCTCATTTATTGATATTAAAATTAAAAATTGAGTAAAGAAAGAGTTGAAGCATTTAAATAGCTGGAAAAAAAATACAAAAGCAAATAACTTTTATATAGTTATTTAAAGCTGCTTTTTTTCTTCTTAAAAGTAAGTGTAACATAAAAAGCCTAAGCAAGAATTTTAAATTGATTAAAATAGAAAAAAAAATTAAACAAATAAAATAATTAATAAGATTCTGAAATCACTGAAGTTTAAAAGATAATTCGCTCTAGAAAGGATGTCCTTCCTTAATTATTTTAAAGAACACAATCAAAAAATTTTATATTTTAATAAAATACGACTGAGATTGGATATTTTGTTACAAATTCAGATATTCAGAACGCTGTGAAATTAGGGGGATTCCATTTTTAAAATTAAGATTTTTCAGTTATCTAAATCCGCAATTTTTTAAAAAAAATAGTTAAGATCATGACAAATTTTGTTCAATAATGAAATCCATGACTTTCTAGGTGTGCAGATACCCTATATGTAGCCTAATAAATACATATATGTATGTACCCAAAGAATAGTATCAGGAGAGATACCCTATTCTTTGGCACGAGTATATGGGAGAAACATTGAACAAGTTCGTCATCTTTCAAGTCTCTCAGACATTTTTTTAGTCCGAGAAGAGCAGACAAATTGTTATAGTGCACAGAACCAATAAAAGTAAACAAGCAATAAAAGTAAACAAGATCTTTGGGAGTATCAGAATTGATTAATGTGATATAATATTTAACAAACTTCAGTTCATGTAAGTTAAAACCCCTCCTGAAATTATGAATTACTTGATTAATGAGCTACTCGGTTCGGTAAGTAAGATGTATTGTAGACACATAAATTTTTCATGATTCAATTATTTTTTTTGTAATTTAAACGTTATATATTAATTAGATACATTAAGCATAATATTAAATAATAATTAAACACACACACACACACACACATATATATATATACTGCAAACTTGTACGGTTGAGAAAAAAACTTCTTACTAGCAGCAACATTAGATATCTTATTAAATCTTCAGTATACATATTAAATCAATCTAGTAGACATACTAAATCTTCAATTTAAAATTTCGAAAAAAAAAACATTTCAATCTACCATGACAAATTAATAATTAAAAAATATGTAAATATGATCTATTTGTTAGCTCACTTAGCTTTTAAATTTTTAATTACTTCAGGTATTAAATAATATTTTTCATCGAAGTTGACAGGTGTGAAAAAATATAAACATAAGCATGCCAGAAGGCTTAACACCTCCAAACATACTATAAAATTACGCCACAGTTTGTGAATATGAGAATTGAATAACGTGATATAATTAAATAGTTAAGCAGCCTGGACAAGAAAAAGAAGGAAATCAATGTAATTCTTGCAATATATAATTATATATATTAAAAACAGCACATATCTGCTAAGATCAGAGAATTCGCTCACTTCAACAAGGTGCATTAATTCATCTTCACCTGGTTTGAGTTTTCGGGCTCGCTAAATCGAATCGAATGTAAATTCATTCCATTTACATTATGCGCTAAGGTATAAATCTTATGAGACGAATTTGGATTTAACAAAAGATAAATAGTCCTCAAGTGTAGATGATAAACAGCATCTTAACGGTTACGGTTCTGAGTGGTATATATCTCAGATTTCAGTATTTAGTGAAAACGATCGATGTCGTGACAAAAACACGATTACAATATTGATATCAAATATTGTCCGCGTGTTGTTCGGATATCTCTAAATTTATATTTTAAATTTATTTTTTGGAATTATAACAATTTGACGTCATTTTTTGTCTTTTAAATGATTAATTTTGCTTTAAGAACACAATAAAATTTTAAATGAAAAGTTTTACAAACAGATTTTTAATGTGAAATCGACGGGAATCAGACAATATCGTACACACAATTTCGATTTTCGCCAATATTGACAATGTCGGTCGATGTAGACTAAAGCTGTTACAATATCCCTGTGCTACTTGGGTATCGAACCTAAAAGTTCCTTGATCATTTTATTATGGCTAATATAGTCAAGAAAAAGAACTCTTTGTCAGGAACTAGTTATATTATTATGATCATGTAAAGTCTTTGAAATTTATTTTGCATTTTGTTAATGTATATAGTGCTTAAAATGTGCTTATTTTTTGTTGAAAGATTTGTCTACGCACCCTGTGTTTAGAATATACGTTATATAATATATGGCTATTCAGAAAAAGGACGCTTTTGTATCTTGTCTGAGTTCGTAACTTGAAATGTCTGAACTAGTTAATTAGGATACTTGAAGTCACCCCCAGGAACCATTAAGATTGAATTTTTTCCCCAGCTGTTTAGTTTATCAGCTAAATTGATAAACTAAAATCTATTAATTATTACTAAGTGAACTGTTGTTATTATACAAATGACTGTAGTATTCACTTTAATTTGCAGTTAAATTTAAAATATTTTNTCCAGGGCAGAAAACAAGAAAGATGGATGTAAACGAATTAAGTTTTGTCTTCGGCAGACGATTCTTCCATTATTCGTCCGAAATTAATATTCTGCGTTCAGCAGTATAGGCTAAATACCAAATATTTGTATGTTGCATCTCTAATTTAGAAGGAGCAATTGTTGTTTATTTTTTAAAATTTAATTTTTAAAATTTAATTTTTTTAATTACAATTTTACTGTGTTGAGCATAATCTTGTATGTCTATACAATTTAAAAACTCCTTGAAAAAAAAATTTTTTTTTTTGCAATAACGGATCCTATTTGCAGAAATACATAAAAGCGGACCCTGGTTGAATGAATGTGAGTAATTTTTTCACAATTTCACGAAAAACGGACCTTTCACAAAATGTCTGGACAGACCCCTGATGGTGTGTATCGTTTTTAAAAAGTGCTTAAATTTGCTTATTTTCGATATTCTTTTTTTAAACGCCCTTACAGGTGCTTTTGTTATTGGATGTTTTTAAAAAGTGCTTAATTTTCCCTTTTCGAAAATGAGATTTTTTTTTCTTTACCATGTCGATTTTCACCACGTATGCGTGCTTTCCACATTGTTCTATTCAACGTTTTCACAATTCATTTAACCACATTACATTTCGGCGTACCATTGGTCCACGGCGTAGAAAAGCGTCAATCCTTTTACATGTTTGATGAAATACTTGCGAGTCCGCATGTGCGTCGACTGAGCTGGGTTCGGTGAGATTCTTGCACTTTCATATGCAACTCTGCTGCATTTTGCTAAATATTCTCAATTTCAGGCTTCATTTTCCGCCCTCTGATTTCGAACCTAAAAGTTTCTTGATCATTTTATTATGGCTAATATAGTCAAGAAAAAGAACTCTTTGTCAGAAACTAGTTATTTTATTATGATCGTGTAAAGTGTTTGAAAATGTATTTTGTTAATGTATATAGTGCTTAAAAGGTGTTTATTTTTTGTTGAAAGATTTGTCTACGCACCCTGTGTTTATAATATATGTTATATAATATATGGTTATTCAGAAAAAGGACGCTTTTGTATCTTGTCTGAGTTCGTAACTTAAAATGTCTGAATTAGTTAATTGGAATATTGAAATCACCCTCAGGAACCATTAAGATTGAGTTTTTCCCCCAGCTGTTTAGTTTATCAACTAAATTGATAAACTAAAATCTATTAATTATTACTAAGTGAACTGTTGTTATTATACAAATGACTGTAGTATTCACTTTAATTTGCAGTTAAATTTAAAATATTTTTTAATTAATCATTTATTTTCACATATAGGTTGATCAGTTAAATGAAGCTTTGGAAATATACTCATCAGAAGTTTTAAAACTTTGAAGAATATGATCTGGAATGTAAAAGTGCTGGAAGAAAGGTTAAATTTATTTCAATAATTGTAATTGAAAACTCTGTTTCATATTTGTATATTTCTTAACTGTGTCATTTGTATTTTTTAAGCTTTTTATTTAGTTTCCCATCCCAGCTGCTCGTCCTTTGTTGACAGCTTATCGTGCATCTACAACCCTAGAATACATTAGAAAAAAGTTGTAGTAACAGTAAAATCAAGGTATGAAAGTGTGATTCAAGGTATTCTTTTTATATTTTATTTTATTTGCATCCAATGTTGTTTAGTCAGATCACCGTTATAATTGAGATCAGTTTTTCTCCGCTTTTTTTTAAAATTAATACAGTCAAACCCCCTACAGTAAACATAATTTATAGTGAACTCCTGAATAGTGAACGAAATGTTCGCTCCCTTGCCGTGCTATGCACATATATTATTTTTTGTGGGTATAGTGAACCGAAAAAAGAGAGGAAATTGGAAATTATGAACTTTTTTCTGTCTTCGACTGATTTTTTGGTAATTTTGAAATTTTTACATAAAATACATAAACCCATTTTCAAAACCAGCTACTGAGTTGAATGTAGCCATAAGCATTATATCTTGTTTGCTTCTTCTATCTCAGTTATCCATTTTTAAAAATAAAGGCCATCCCTAATTTTTTTTTGTGCGCAAAACGAAGAGCAATTAAAAATAAAAGTTAACGCATTTTTTGTTACTACATATTGTTTTTTTTAAAAATTATATTTGTATTTCTTTTTATTGGTCATTTGATTAAACAATGCGTAATAAAAGGAAGTAGTTCGGAAAAATGAGTTAAAATTGTTTGCAGTACGGACATAATGAATTCCCCGTTAAAGTGAACAGAAATTTCGGTTCCTTGAACGTTCACTATAGCGGGAGTTTGACTGTAAAAGAAAAGTTCCGTTTTTTTCTTAGAAAGTTCTGCTTTTTCTATTGACTGAAAAAAAACTTCCATATTTCACCCTTTTTCCTTTCTAGGTTAAACGAATTTTAAAATTGCATTCACTTGATTTAAAATCATGGATCGCGGTTTATATACATACGATTAACAAGAAAACACATCGCAGTATTTATTCAGGACGTGATTTAACACTTAACCGGTCAAATGACCGGTTAAGAGCATCGAAAATGGGCTCATCGTTTTTGCACGTTTGACTTCATGACTTTTTCTAACAATTATATACAGTTGGTTACAATATTCGTTTATTATTTTTTTATATTTTGTTTGTTTCGAATAATACTTGTCGTGTACCTATTTCGCCCAGAACCGGTCGTTTGACCCGGAGAACAATTTTATTGCTTTCGAAGGTTATTGAATCAGAAATTACAATGTAATGCATGTACAACGTATTACACTCGATGAATTGCACATTTCTGCAAAGACTATTGCGTAGTGAGTTCACTGTCAATTCAAATTTCAAGAAAGTACTTAAAATCTTAGATTGGCATTTTTGTATAAGAAAAAGTGACAAAAACTAAATGTTTTGGTAAGTCGCTTATATTTTATTTTGTTGGCGTTACTTCATTTCTAATTAACTGTTAGTTTTTACCCAGAAAAATGTCGAAATATAGCGATATAGCCAAAGATAGCGCAAATTTTTAGAAAAAATAATATTAATTATAAGGATAATTGTAAGAATTATAGAAATAATAATGATTAGAAGAAATATGTTTGCGGAAAATGTACAATGGATGTAATGTAAGAAAATGCATTGAGCAATGAATTAAAAATTCTTATTCTTTGTTATACATAAAAATTGGCAATATATAATTTCGTTTAATTATAATAAAGTTTTTTTAAATTTATTTCCTTCCGAACGTCCACATTTCATACATTCAATCAAGAAACATAAAGTACCGGCTATGACAGAAATAGGTATAGATTAAGTGTTGGCATGTTTAGTGTTAATTCTTATCCTAGGTGGTGGTAATTTATTGTCATTCACAATGCTTATGGCTGTTTTTAAAGGATGCAATAAATTTATCAATAATACTTTTCAAAATACAAAACAGCAATGAATCAACCAGTGGTATCTGTTCATCGAATTCTGTCACAGCTATAATTCAGGGGGGGGGGTACTGTAGTGTGTCTACCGCTACAAAATTACGTTTACAATTCACTAGTATATAAGACACGTTCCTTTTCAAAAATGAAGGCTGACATGGTCGATAAATATATCCCCCCCCAAATATTTTTTTGACTATGACAGTATTCTCACATTATAACAATCATTTCTGCTCAAACTACGATATTGAGTATTGACTGTGTTATTTAATTTCTCTGATTTTTCATATCTGTTTTTATATTGATATTTATTCTTTAATTTCCTCTTTTCTAGTGAACTGGAGTGTGCTTTGATGTACCCGCTCTTTATTTATGTGTGCGACCTCTTGAGAATACTATCTGAATTTACTGATAAGGGTTGGGAGATTGAACTTTGAGAAATGCACTTCATTTTTAGTACGGTAAGTACCGATTTTCCTATTTTGACTATATTTTCAAAATTTTCTCCAGAAAAAAAATCCCTCTAACATAACTTTAACACTTACTTGATTCTTGTATATCTTCAACTTTCATTCTTTTGGGATCTTACCGGCATGGTGCTTAGCTTTTTCAAAAAGTGCTTAAAGGAGCTTATTTTCGATTTTCGTTTCTTAAAAGCCCGGAAAAGTGCTTTTTCCATTGGATGTATTTAAAAAGTGCTTAATTTTTCCCTTTTCAAAAATGAGATTTTGTTCCTTTACCATGTCGATTTTCACCACGTATATCAAAAGCGTGCTTGTCACATTGTTCTATTCAACGTTTTCACAATTCATTCAACCACAATCCATTTCCGCTTACCGTCGTCCATACCTTGAGAAAGCGTCAATCATTTTACATGTTAGATGAAATACTTCCGAAACCGCATGTGCGCCTACTCATCTGGGTTTGGTGAGATTCTTGCACTCTCGTGTGCAACACTGTTGCATTTTGCAAGATATTCTTAATTTCAGACTTCATTTTCCACTCTTTGATATTGAACTGGAAAATCTCGCAATCATAATGGCTAATATAATTAAGAAAAGAGTTCTTTGTCAGAAAACTAGTTATTTTATCCTGATCATGTAAAATTTTTGAAAATAATTTTGCCTTTTGTTAATGTATATAGTGCTTAAAAATATTTTTGACTGCTCTTTCGCAAATTTACTTGTACAAACAATTTGTTTTTTTACGTGAGATCAGTAGATGTACTGATTCAGTAATTTATGACAGTGATGCATAGTTACCGACTCCTTATTTCTTTTTATTCATTGAAGAACGTGGAAACTTAAGTATACTATCAAATTAGAGATTAAACGATTATTGGGCCACTATTCTACATTCGGTAAAGCTTTTTTTTTTGTGAGGGGGCGTGGGGGGAGGATGATTTAAATAGATTTAACAAGGAATACTCTAAAATTGTGTGTGTTTTTACACACTATTGGAAATACTTTTTACCTATATTTTTTGGGTTAATGACTACTAATGTTCAACTACGTAGCCTTGTAATTTTGAGCCCAATCCATGAGACAAGGGAACTCCTGGATCGAGTATTGGGAGAAATTTGCCCTTGTGGAGGACATTTTGATGGAGCTAACCAATAACTCTTAGATAGGGTGAACAAGCCTTCAAGTAAGAATTCTGACGTCACGAACAAGTGGATAACATGGTAGAAAAGAATGTCTTGCTTTTTCTTTTGTTCAGATTAATAATTTTGGGTCTCCCTTGCACGTCAGAATAGTTTTTTTAAGATCTTAATTGAAAGTGATAATTTAAGTGAATTTCACTTCATTATTTAAAATTCTTATGATGTTAAAACATATAAATCGTTTTTAGGAAAATAAAGCTATCGAATATTTTTTACTGTCATCCATTTATAATTTATATCTGTTGATTGAAAATTTTATATTTTTCATAATCCACTTTAATCTGAAGAATTTTTTCCTTAAAAAATATGTAAATAATGCAACAAAAGATTACATTATTTTATGATTAAATTTTTGTGCAGAAAATTATATTGCTTTACTTTCTTTCCACATCATTATTATGTAAAGAATAAATTTCGATTAAAAAATAATACATCATGTTAATAATACGTAATGTAATCTTTTCCTGCTCAAACTATAAACCATATGAAGTAAATATTTCTTAAAGTTAAACCCATACTAAATATTAATAATACTAAAGATTGGAAAAGTTTTTATTCACAATAATGCTGATAAACTGTACAAAAATAAAGATTTTTGTACTCTATTAAAAAATGCAATACTCATAAATAAAGATGAAAATATTATCCTTTTTATGAATGACAATCCACTATTCTGGCAGCTTCTTTTCAAAATTGTATATAAAGTCTTCATAATCTTTAATTTTGTCATCAGCAGACCATTGCTTAAATTCTTCTTCCCTTCTATTTTCAAGAGCAATAAATTCTTTCTTCTGGTGCTTTTCTTTTTGGGGGCCTTAATTCCTTAATTATTATTCCTTGGGGCCTTAATTCGGCAAGTAATGATGAGGTAAATTTGGGAAAATAGAGGGGAATGTATCAGAAGTTAAGTCTGTGCTCTTTCGAGGTACAACAAGTAGCGAACCATCTGCTCGTACTGCTTTATGTTCTCTTTCAATAAAGCGTTCTTCAAAGTACTTAAAACAGATAACTGTAGAATCAGTAGCTTGAAAGTCTTTTCGACGAGAGAGTTTCTCTCATCGATTCCTTCATTCTAAATCTTTTGGGAAACTAGTGATATTTGTATATGCTTCTCCTTCGTAACTAGAACGGTATCCAGGTACACAGCATGATAGTGGCATCTGCAAAAGAAATGCATATAGCATGTTCCATTTATTTACAAAAAATAAGTATCTAATTTGATATGAATTTAAAAAGCAAATAAATAATAATTAAAAAAAAACTCAATTTTATATATACTTCTAATTGAAAAGGCATCTAAAATTATAAATTAAATAGTATCATCATTATAATTTCAGGAACAGTTTTAACAAATTTATAACATATGGGTCAATCTAATGCTTGAAAAGTAAGAAATAAAAAAAAAGTATATGAAACAGATTCAAAATATCACGGCAAAATAGTCACATAATTTGTTTTAAAATAGTTACTTTCTGTAGCTAAAATGGTGAAAAAATATCTTATTGCTTTTCATACTTATTTCATGCAAAATTATGAACAAAACTAGTTTCAGTAATGGCTTTTATAGTCTGTAATATCTTTTCTTAGTGAGATTTATTTATTACAAGTAAAAAAAATAAATTTTAAAGATTTTTTACTTATTTGTTGTAAAAACAACAATAACAGAATTACTGCTATTTAATTAAAATCACGGCTTAATGTCTGTTAATTTTTTACACAGACAATTACACCTATGGATATTAGTGTAGTAGATAACATCACTTGATAGCATGTAAGGCATAAAATAATAGAAGAAAAAAATTTCACAAGTCGACTAAGTTTAAAATAAATGTACGACTTCATACACATAATGTTTTGAAATAAACTAAAGATGCAAAGTAATATTAAACCTATATTTAAATATTTATCAATTAATATATAAAGTCATAGCACATCATAAAATAATATGCTATGTTTAATCTATAGAAATTAGTTTTTATTATTTTCATTAAAAAATTATTTTATTGTTTTCACTGTCATTTATAGTACAATCATATGTGTTTTCATAAAATTTATATATAGATTTCAAAAATATTTGCTAGTAAAGCAAAATTAAAACTATATGTATTTCTAGTTTTACTTTATTGTATATAAATTATTTGAAGTACTAGACACAGTTACTTTATTGTTTTTTAATGTTATTAAAAAAATGTCAGGTAATTAAAAGAAAAGCAAAACAGTAGGTAATATAAGATATTTATGTTTACAAAATGCTTCAAACCAAAACTAATATGCAAATCAAAATAAAGCTACTTAAAATTTTAAATGTAGATAAAATCAGGTTTTAAGTTTAAAATCAGAGAATTTATTAATTTTGGAAAACTGGAAATAGACTAATTAAAAAAATTAAACGGTAATTGCTTTGATGTTTAAAACACTTTTATACACATTGATAGATAGTATACTTGCTTTTTATTTTACATGTTACGTAATAAGAAAATAGTCAATAGAAAATACTTAAAAATTAAATAAGACCTTATGTTTATATGATGTTTCAAACCAAACCAAATGGAAAATCAGAACTAAAACTACAGTATAATTTTAGGAACATAAATTAAAATTTTGTATATATGAGTAATCTGTGTTTCAAGAATTTAAAATTAGAAAAATTGTGCTAATAATTCAAAACCGAAAACAAGAAAATAAAAACAATTGTTTTTATATGCATGTGTAAATAATTAAATTTATAGGTACCAGACCTTAGTAAATATTGATGCATCAAGCATTGCCTACTATATTACATACCTGGTAACAAATAAAACTATTTAATAAAAGATACTTAATAATAAAATATGACTTCATCTTTGCTTAATGTACTTAATCGAATTAAAGCTGCAAAGAATTTTTAAAAATTTGAATTAAACAAGAAACTATAACAATTATTCACTACTGAAAATTTAAATTAAAAATTCAAACATTTAATATTTTATACATTTAATTTATATAAATTAATTGAGAGGTACTTATGTAAATATTATTAATATTTATTCATTAATATGTTAAATGTCAAATAATTATAAAAAAGTCAACTTAATACTAAAACTGCAAACCAAAATAAAGATGCTATGTAATTTTAAAAACACATATTAAGTCTTAAAGGAAGGTATAAAATCAGTCTTCTCAAAATTTAAATCTGAAAACTAATTATTCAAGACAAATTAGAAGAATAAGAAAATTTATAAAAAATTATTTTAGCATACATGTAAATGGATAAGTTTTATTACTTGATCTTCAATATTACATGCAAGAATAGTAAAAAAGTATGACATAAAATCTCATGTTTATGTTTCAAGCAGAACTATTCTTTATTAACATAACTATTTGTCATTGATATGTAGATAAATAAGATATTCAACAGAAATGTACTGTAAATTTTGTTTGTACTTAATATATTACAAAAAATAAAATATACAATATGAAAAATATTGTACAAATAAGAATTACAGGTTTTTCACATCAAAGAAGAGAAAAATGTAATATAGCGTCGAATAATCCAATATTTGCACGATGTAATGCTAGAAAATAGATTTAATGTAATCTAAAATAATTTAACTAATCTCAATTACTATGTAATCTGTAAAATATCTATCAAATAAATCATATTAGTATCTTTTATACAAAATAAACAGATAGAGTTAGCATTTTAATAACTTGAAAAGGAATGAACAATTTTTTTCGATAAGTTACTCATTGTTACAGGGTGTGATTATAATCAATACGCTTTTAATTTAAACGTTAAATGTGATTAAAACAATATAATATATCTAATACATTAGAATAAACATTTAAATGTATTTAAATAAGATAAAGTGAACTTACTTCTCAAAAGGTTTGCTTTTCAAAGATGAACACTTTTCAAATACGTCGCTTCCAATCGGTTTAAATGGCTACCTCAGTTCGCTGTCTTTCTTTTCGACCTTGTCCTTCGTCTACTTAAAATTTAACCCCCAGAGAGTAACGTCACAACTAGAGAGTAGAAACAATATTTCGGCTGGAACACCCTATCTCGGAGGCTTCGAGCTAACCCGCAGTTGCGTTACACGGAGAGGAAGACCGCGAGTACCTCGCATGGTTAGCCTGATGGCAAGGGGACTCTAACCCATGATCCGTGTACCACTGAGGATATTTCACGCCAGCACTGTGGTTGGTGCATGCCGGATGCGGAATTCGTATCCCCCTGGGTTCGCATTATTGAACGACGAACGCTCTATCTCCTGAGCAATCACGACTCGTCATTTTATTTTATTTTGAACCCATCGTTGAACAGCCGTAGCCTTGTAATTTTGAGCGCAATTCAGAAGACAAGTGAACTCCTGGATCGGTACCCCCCAGAGGTATGGATTTGTTATGGGAACATGGAGGACTTTAAGACTCGACATATTTAACGTGCATCAGTCACCATTTTCTACCATTTTCACTAATTCATTCTTCAGCTGGCAAGGATTGAACCCGCGACCTCTTGGACATCGGTCCAGCACCCTACCGACCAGGCTTTCCCGGTGTTTACACTGGTCAGGATAGCCTGGTACTCCCCGTATAGTAAATGGTTACTACTATACGTTAAATATGCCGGGCCACAAGGACCTCCATGTTCCCATAACAAATCATACCTCTAGAGATACTGATCCAGAAGTTTATTTGTCTTCTGGATTGGGCTTAAATTTATAAGGCTACTGAGTTGAACATTAGTAGTCATAAAACCAAAATTGGGTAGGCTGTTCAACGACTGTTGTATAATTATAACATTTAACGTTTACGCAATTCGTTCGACTACGATCCATTTCGGCTTACCGTCGGTCTGCCAATCATTTTACACGTTTGATTAAATATTGCCTTTTGCAAGAGATTCTCAATTTCAGAATTTTCAGACTTCATTTGCCGCCCTCTGAAATTGAATCGAAAAATTCTCTCATTTTTGCTGATCATTGGGATTAACTAAACATAGCCAATTTTTTTCCTAATAGCAAAGGAAAACATTTTTTCTCATGTTAATTTCATCGTTGATGAAGTGCTGTCGTCTTCCTCATTAGCAAGCTAAATGGCCCTCTCTCTCTCATTATGTATAGATTAGTACCATAATCTTTGAATTTGACATGGGGATCATTCACTAATTACGTATTTTGATGTTTATCCCCAGAGCAATCAAGAATTGAAAAACTTTATTGCCTCTTAAATTTCCGTCTCGCATTTATTCCTTAATTTAATAAAGATAAAAATTGATAGAGATTTTTAATAGCAATATTTTTATCTAAGGGACCATCCACCTATAATTTACCACATTTAAAAAAAAAAATTCTTGTTTTTAATTAATTTTTCTATTACTTTTTGTTGTTGTATTAATACTTTTAAAATTTTCAGTGCTCTTGATTTGTTTTATGAAAAACTCAATAATACTTAAAGGCAAGACTTAAAAAAGTATGGATTGTTTTTCGCAGCATGTCCTTATTTAGACTTTGTGCAATTAAACCCTACATTCAATCAATAAATCAATCAATTAAAAAAGTATGAAGTTAGTGGCTTTCGCTATTTTAAATGCAGCAAAAAATCTTATGTTACTCCAAAAAACTCTAAATTCTTCATGATTTTATTTAAAAACAATTGAGATAAAAAAGTTCAATCATCTCAAGTTTGTTAAATATTATGAATTTAGGGGTCATATAATAATTTACTCCTAAAAACATTTAAACAATAAAAATTATTAGGGGTCATTTACTAATCTACATTTGTAATACTAATTTATTTAAATTTTCTTAATTTGCTTAATTCTTTACATATCTCTATAAATTCGATATAATCAATAACATAATCTTGTCAATGTTTTGTTGAATATGCTTTTATAAATAACTTTCATTTAAATCTAAGAAATACACTTGTGAACCTTTATAAATAATAGTTAAATTAATTATAATTTTGAATAAATTTCTTTACCTTAATAAAGTAATTTGTATTGATTTAAGAAATATAATGGGTCGCTCAATATTAAATATGCTTAAAATTGTGTATTAGTTTTTTTATGGTGGCAAATGCAATTAAGAAAAGAGTTCTTTGTTAGAAACTAACTATTTAATCATGATCACATGAAGTTCTTGAAAATTATTTTGCATTTTGTTAATGCATATAAGAGGAACTTCCAACAATAGGAAGAGAAAATTTTTATTAGTGCTCATATTCTAATTATGATATTTTTTAAAGTGCTCACAAATATTTTTTGAGCACTTAAAAGCTGCTTTTTTTTTGTTGAATTTGGCTACGCACTCTGGTTTTAGCACATTAAAATCGATGATTAGATCAAAAGTTATTTAAGGGTAGACTCTTTTTAATTTTTCGCACTCTACATGCCATGTACACTTAATTTTATTCAATTTTTTTTATTAAGACAATAAAAACTTTTTATGAAAGTTTTCTTCAAAATTATGATTTCATTAATGCTAATTTCACTCTTTGCATATTTCGTCAGATCTCGAAAATACTTAAATCCAACAAAAATTTTACCCACATTAAAAAAAAAGGGTTAGATTCAAAACACATTTTCACTGACCAAGAAAACAATAGGCCACAAACGTAGGCGCAATGTGGGAAATTGTTAGACCACACGACAAAAAGTTCGGTCTAAAACAAGTTTTAACATATTTATGATCTAGAAAGAAAGGTTTGAGTTTAACCTCCTTATAATTTTTCTCTTCAAATAAAACTTCTGGCCGCAGCTGTCAACTGGTAGGCTCCTTAAGGATAAAGTACAGGGCTGCTGTTATTATTATCTAACCTCCTTATTGTGAAACAACAAATCTATTTGTTAAATATGAATAAAAATATGTCTTAGTCCATTAACCGACCAAACAACCACATGTTTTAATTTTTCTCTGAACATTAACATCTAGTGAGCAATTGTCAGCCTGTGAAAAAATTTTTGTTATTGCAAACGCCAAAAAGGTTACGACCCAAAACATCCTGTATCCAACTTCTGAAAAATTTATTATTTTGGTTAACTAGTAGTTTTTATTTGAAGTAACATTTGAATTTATACGTTATCCTAGCAGGTCACAATTTTTTTTTCGTTTGTGGAACCCTTAATAATCAAACTTCCTTCTGTGGAACCCCGATTTCATAAATTAAGTTCATTAGGTGAATATACAAACTAATTATTAAAAGCATTACTAATATGAAGGACTACCAATTATAAAAAACTACTAAAAGACAATTATAAATTTATGAACCTATAACGGGCTATTTCATTTTCGAAATATTTAATAGTAGGAATGAAATTTTTTCGTATCTTAAATTAGGTTTGATATCCGACTGTTGAATTAGCAAGCGGAATCTAATCTAGGCATAGATTTGTTTTCAGTCATAAGCTAAAAATGAATGAAATAGGCCGTTGAAATGAAAACTAAAAAGAACTTATTGAAATTAGTTGTTAGGGAAGCACATTTCTTTATTAACGAATTTAGTTTTGATTTGAAGATCGTAATGGGAAATACTAATGCAAATTTCTGTAAGTCCATCAATACAGAAATGTATTTATTGTTTGTATTTATTTTTTCATAAGTATGTGCTTTTTCTTCTGTCAATTTACTTTAAATAATTCAGTAAAGACATCCGAAATATTAAGTAAATAATGATTGTGATAATGATGATGTAAATAATGATTAAATAAATAATGATTAATGTACCTAAATATAATTGTGGGTTTCAAAAATGTTATAAAGTTTAAAGTCTCGGTAACCCTTTAAATCTTCCGCGGAAGCAGTAACTTTAGCCCTTCGAAGAAAATCGTGATTGCTCTAAAAATTTTCCTCGATCATCATACAGACATAAGTTAAGATCACAACAAAATGTAGCGAATTTTTAATCTACGTGGTGCGTAGCGTTTTTAAAAAGTGCTTAAAGGTGTAAATTTTTAATTTTTGTTTTCCAAAAGCCCTAAAAGGTGCTTTTTGTTTTGGGTGTTTTTAGAAAGTGCTTAATTTTCCCTTTTCGAAAATGAGACTTTTTTCTTGACCATGTCGATTTTCGCCACGTATTATTCAAAAGCATGCTTTCCACATTGTTCCATTCAACGTTTTCACAATTCATTTAAAAGCGTCAATCCTTTTGCATGTTTGATGAAATTCTTGCGGGTCTGCACGTACGATTACTGAACTGGATTTGGTGAGATTCTTGCACTCTCATGTGGAACTCTGCTGCAATTTGCATGATATTCTCAATTTCAGGTTTCATTTTCCACCCTCTGAAATCGAAACCGAAAAATCTCTCGATTTTTTTATGATGGATAATGAAATCAAGAAAAGCGTTCTTTGTCAGTAACTAGTTATTTTATCATGATCATGAAAAGTCTTTGATAACTAGTTTGCATTTTGTAAATATTTTTAGTGCTTGAAAAAAGATTTCTAGTGTTTACAAAGTATTTAAAAAGTGTTTATTTTTGGTGAAAGATTTGGCTACCAACCTTGATCTAATAAACAAGAGAACAAATCACACATAGAAAACTGGAAATTTACACAAAAAGAAAATTTATACAAACATGTCAGTCATCTTGTCTTTACCTATTAAATAGTAAATCGCATGCATGCATTGTGAGGGAAAGAAAAAGCAATACTTAAGTTTAATGATTTTTAATTCATTTTTATTGTTCAGTGTATATCTTATAGAAATAAGTAATCTCAAGTCTTATAAAAACGCAGTAAAAACTTATGCCACCTCTTCTATGCTACTCACATGTTTCTTTTGCACCATGCACATATTCGTTATTTTAATTAAAAGTATTGTGAAAATATTGATAAATTTTTATTTCATTTTGTGAATTGAAATGCTTAATAAAACTTTGCTTATGCTTTTTGTTATCTTTTCAATTTACGCAGGACAATTCGTGGCCCTTAATTTTTGGACAGGGATGTTAGGGTGTAAATGCTGTCTAATGTGGAGTAACATAATTCTGGTAAGAAATTTTTTCTCTTGTTTCATAAATTAAGATGTCCACGTAACTTTTATTTATCAATCATGGTTCTAAAAATATTTTAGTTTTGTTCTACTTGCAATGGAAATATTTTTTTATGGTTTTTTAAAAGATTTTGATGCCATTAGTCAACTTTTGATACGTGTTTCTTTTACTAGCTTTCTTTTCTTCTCAAAACAGTTAACTGCAACACAAACATTTTCTCTGAAACTACTGCTCCAATTAACTTTAATTTTGTTGAACACATTTTTTTTATATTTAATGAAAAATTTCTGGAGTGATATAACCTATAGAAAATTGCTGAAGATAATTGAATTAATATTTTGAAAAACACCCTCGCGTGCGCGTTAAATTATTGAAAAGCGTATACTAATTACTAAAAAACAGCGATCATTAATCTAATGAGGGATCTTAAGTGTAAAAATCTTAGAATCTGACTCTTTATTTTAATTTTTAAAATCAACTGAAATAAAATTTGCTGTAAAAAAAAATCAATCAAGTTTAACCATTTGACTCAGATAGAACATCGGTTTCCCTTTTATACATTTTTTTCTGACAATCTAATTACAAGTAAAAATATATTTTGGTATTTTTTTAATTATAACATCAGTCTAATGGTTACTAAAAACATCTCTTACTTTATCGGAATTATATTTATGCTAAAAAATACAATCTAAAAAAGTAGTTCAAAAATTTTTATCCTTGATATTCAAAAATTTATTAAAAATTGATTTTAAAATTATATTTCAATGATGAATAACTGTTTCTCTTCGATCTAAATAACTGCGAAGAAAGGAAAATTTTAAAAATTGTTTGGACATGAGCCATCCGGCATTTCATGCTGTATTTTATAACCATAAATTGTTAAAATGCTAAATATGATATTTTCACTCATTTTGATCTAAATTAATACAAAATTTTATGAAAAATGTGTTTAATAAAAATTCTGCGTCATTGCTAAATTTTAAAGAAAGTAGTAATATGAAACACGAAAGTAAGAAATAATTTATTTTTTATACTTAAACAATACAGATTTTTATTTTGTTACTAAACATTTAGTAGAATTATGATAGAAATTAGAATGTAAAATAAGTGTATAAAGCATTTCCAATGAGCAAAAAAATTTTACTTTTCAAAACTGATTTTTTTTTAAATTTTAGCAATTATTTTGCGTGTACAAATAACAAAATTTAAATATTTTTCACCGATGACTTTTTTAATTTTCATCAATTCTTCGATGCATAATCTGAAGTTGAAAATGGTTAAATGATTTTAAGATCTTTATCAATGAATAATGAACGTTATTTACTTTCAGCAATGTTTATTACGAATTAGCAATAGGTCACACATATACATAAACTGAAATTATTAATAATGATTTTATAATAAACGCTAAAAAAATTAGCACCCCAGACACTAAATATAATTATGACCAAAAACAAGTTCAGCTGATTTCTGACCATGAAATTGAACAGGAAATTGGACTTAGCTTTCAAAAATTAGCCTATCGTAGGAAATAATTAATGAAACTTTTTGTTACCTACCCCCACCTATAAAAAGTTAGGTATTAAAAAAATATTAACTCAACTAAAAGGCCTGGATAGCTTTGCTGGTAGGGCACTGGACCCATATCTAAGTGGTCTAGAGTTCGGTCTCCACGGACCGAAGACTCCCCGTGTAGTAAATGGTGACTGATGCCCGTTAAATCTGTTGAGTCTCCAAGTCCTCCATGTTTCCATAGCAAATCAATACCTCTGGGGTTACTGATCCAGGAGTTTCCTTGTCTTCTGGATTGATTCAAAATTTCAAGGCTACGGAGATGAACATTAGTAGTCGTAAGCCCTAAAACTGGGTCGACTGTTCCTCGATAGTTATAAAATAAAATAACTCAATTAAAGAGAGCGGCGAAAACAGTTTCTTAATAAATTTTTTTAGTTAACTAAAAATCCAAGACTTTTCAAGAGAAATTTCAAATTTAACAACGCAGAGTTAGCGCATAACAGTAAGGAAACGAAGGAAATAAAAATAAAAATATGACCACCGAAGCCGACGTCTTCAGGGGGTACCGGCCCCGGTAGCCATAAAACAGAACCATTTCTAATTGAGGGAAAAGCAAATGCCTAAATTCTCAACTCCCTCAATACTCCGATGGTTTTGTATAGAAGTCCAGTATAAAACATGAAATACAAATAACCAATTTAGAAAAGAAACTCAAACAAAATCATCAGAAAATAAAAACTCACTTAACCAGGTCAAACATCGATTTCACAAGCAAGCCGAATGAAAAGGAAACACTAAAAACTAATGTTTTATGGCTACCGGGGCCGGTACCCCCTGAAGACGTCGGCTTCAGTGGTCTTTTTATTATTTTATTTCCTTTATTGCTACTTTTTTTGAAATATCTACTGCTTTCCAGCGCGTTTTTTTTTCAAAAAAGTTTTATCTATTTAGTATTAAAAAAATTTTGTTTTCTTTTAGTATCCCATAACAGTGACCCTATACTTAGCATCAAAAACTTTCATTTCAAAAACGTTAGTTTTTGTAAAAATAAAAAAATAAAAAGTAAAAAAATATTTTAAAAAAAATATTGCTCCAAAATCTTTGGTTAGCCGCCTCGCCAATAAAAAGTAATGGCCAAAACGCTACTCAAGCATCAGTTTTACTTTGGCCCCAGTTTTTCAGTACATTTGAGAAAACGTAAAAAGTGGCTTCGCAACTATTTTTCTTTTTATTGCTATTGCTATAAACGCTAAAATAGAATTTTCGAAAATTGATAAAAACAAAATTTATTTTTGAAAATATTTCGTTGCAATATGTACCGTATCATGCGAAGATGCCAAATATAACTCAACTTTGATTTTTTTTTCTTTTGCACTTCAGAATTGGGCTAAAATTTGCTTCAATAAGAACATGCACCGAGGTTTGGTTTAACATTGGGATGTCTGGATTTTTAAGTATTGGTCCTAGAAGGACTTCCATTATTGGAACAAGATTCCTTTCTATCTAGGACCAATATTAAAAAGTATAAACACTCCAATATTTAACCAACATTATAAGCCTATAAGGGACCTAGATAGAAATGCTTGAACACTTCAATCTCAGTCCAATATCGGAAGCTATTCTAAGCAGGGTATCTGCGCACCTGGAAAGTCTTGAAAATCATGGATTTCAGTATTGAACAAAATTTGTCCTGAAATGTCATGATTTTAACTATTTTTTAAAAAAAAATAATAATGGATTTAGGTTGCCGAAAAGTCTAATTTTTAAAAGGGAATTTACAGCCCTCCCCCTCCAATTTCACGAAGTCCCGAACCGTTAAAATTTGCAACAAAATCCCCATTCATAGTTATATTTTATTAAAATATAAAATGTTTTTATCCTGTTCTTTAAAAATTATGGTGTTCTTTCAAAAAATGAAAGAAAAAACATCATTTCTAGAGCGAATTATCTTTTAAATTTGTGTGATTTCAAAATTTTTGTTATTTTTTATTTAATCAATTTAAAATTCTAGCTAAAACAATCTTTAGTGGTTGCTCTTTGTGGTATTCTCTCCATTCAGCTCTTTATTCAAATTAAGTAATCTTTTTAAAAAGGAGTAATCTCGATTTACTTTTTAAAAATTTTGAGAAATCTAAGATGAAAAATCATCTGCTGGAGGTTCTCTACTACTGGGTTCTGTAGAAAGTTTTCCTTAAACGTAATTAAATTTAATTATCATTTTAATTTATAATTTGTTAAACACGAAATCAAGAAGAAAAACTAATTTTATTTTAACCTGTGAAATAAACATTAAGAAATTAAACTAAATTTAATTAGGAATAATAAAAGATTGATTTAGCATATCTTTTAAGTTTGACTCATTTATTAGAAATATAAGTAATATAGTCTATTAAATGTAACAACAAAAAAAAATTTAAATTGGTTTTTACTTTACAAATAAAAATTGCACTAAAACATAAATAGAGGAACATTTTTTGAACCTGCAGTAACTGCTATTTTTATTCTCCAACCTAGTTTGTAGTTTGCACTGTCTCAGCTCATTGGTTTGGCAAACTGCTGCACTCATTGACTTCTGGAAAAATAGACAGCATCTATTCTTTGGCTCCATGGTCAACCTATCAAACAGTGTTTTGCTAGTGTGAGGGAGATTTGTCTTTAGTCTATTTACGAATTAAAAAGTACCAAAATAATGAGTGCCAGTAATAAGAGTAGATCATCATGGAATAAAGTGTTTAATAACTAACCATCACATTACTGTCTAACACAACATATGTTAGACATTGTTATTAAAGATTTAAATGTTGACAACATTAGTTCTTTTATAATGCAATTTTTTCTTTCTTCATTTTCCTGTGTTTTATGCATTTTGTTTCTTTTTCAAAGTTTTTAATGTAAATGCAACATTCACATACATAAATGCTTACTGGTCCTTAAAAATATATAAATATTAGGTGTATGAAAAACATAGAATTTTTTTTTTGTTTGTGTGGATGGGTGTTTATTGAAATTTAGTATAAATATGGCAACATTGAGTAGCAAAATGGAGCAATGAAGACATTTATTTACATGACACATAATTTGAAGAAGAAAAGAAATATTCAAGAATTCGTTTAATTTATGAGCATGGTAGCCAGGTTAAGATATTCCATGTACATTGAAGCATAATAATATTTATAACTTTAACATAAAATTACTTTTATAAACTTTTTGAAATGAAAAAAAAACTTTGAAAAACCTTATTTAATAATTGTATACTTTGTTCTCACTGCCCCATATCTCTTGTGAAGCATAACGATATTTTCGAATTTTATTATTACCATACCTGCCAATTGTTTGCTTTACTCCTGTATTTTACGACTATCACCTGTCAACCCATATATTCTAAAATTTCTCTGTATTTTTTCAAGAAAGTTATTTAAAGAAAAATTTACCCAATAAAATAACCGCTGATGACAAAAATACTTCTCTTATTCTTCAACAGATAGTGCTATTGCTAGCACTGCAGTACGTTGAGTGTTAATAGTTTAAGTATTCCTTGTAGTTAGGCTAATTGTTGGACGTTTTCGTGGTTTTCACCGCCATCTACTGCAAAGACGGGTTAGTTCCTTCAAAAAGTTCTCCACGAAGGCAAATTTTGCCCTGTTCTTGATTGATCCAAGAGTTCCCTTGTCTTCAAGATTGGGTTCAAAATGACAAGGATACAGAGTTGAACATTAGAAGCCGTAGACCTAAAATTGGATTGGCTGTTTAACAACGGTTATAAGATAATTTATAAATAATGGTTTAAAAAATCATCTTTAGATTAAGATTTATATACATATTATTTTGCTAAATGTAAGTTCTTATATTATTTTCAATTTTGAATCTCTCTTTTTGACTTACATGATTATGCATGATGCATCAAAACTTTACTCGTAGCCTGATAAATGTCGATAGTAAAATCTCTGTTATTTTATTTGTTCAGTGTTGTCAGGTATGTATTACATTCATATGATTCATTGTTTTGAAAGTATATGCATTTATTTTGCAGCTGCTGTCAGTTCCTTGGCTTAGTTTGGCTCTCACTGTGATGAGCTTTTCCCACATATTTTAGTACTTCTGCAGAGGAGTCTTCTTGATTGTGATGATGAAGTGAGAGACAGAGCAACCTACTATTTTAATATCTTAAATCAGAAGCAAAANATATCTTTTTTTTTTTTGCGGACTGTACATCTCTTTTCTTTATTTAGTTTATAAATAAAGCTTTGAAATTTATATTTGCAATAGTTTAGTGAAAGTAGGTATGAAGTGATGTTTTAAAAAAGCTTAATTTTTCAGTCTAAAATCAACTATGCCAGAGATTGTTTCCAAATAGTAAATATGTACAGTTTCCTAATTGTCCAGGGTTTCCACTTCACAGGGGAAATACAGGGAATTTTAAAATCACCTGAAATAACAGGGAATTTTGATTTTTTTTTTCTCTACAATTTTGGAAAATACAGGGAAGTTAGTTTCTTTTCGTCTCTGACAAAATGGTGACCCACTCAATGCATAATCTGTGAGATAGGATGATATTCCAACTATACTAAACTATTTCATTTACTATAGCATTATTTAAATATGTTCATCTGTTCCTTTTTTTTCTCTAAGTTTTTCCAGCAATTAAAACTAGCATAGTTAGACTAATATAGCTCACACAAGAACACAGTAATTGCGTTTCCTTTTATGATATTGTCTATAATGCATAGTGCATAGCGTTTTTTAAAAGTTCTTAAAGGTGCTTATTTAAGATTTTCGTTTTTTTAAAAGCAATTAAAACTGCTTTTTTCATGAGGTAATTTTAAAAAGTGCTTAACTTTCACTTCTCGAAGATTTTTTCTTCTTTACCATGTTGTTTTTCGCTGCGTATTATGTAAAAGCGTGGTTTTAACATTGTTCTATTCAACGTTTTCACAATTCATTCAGCCACAATTCGTTTCGGCATGCTGTTTGTCCGTAGCGTATAATAGCACCCATCATGGTGACATATTTGATGAAATACTTGGGGGTCTGCATGTGCGTCTACTGAGCTGAATTAGTTGAGATTCTTGCACTCTCATGTACAACTCTGCTGCATTTTCTCAAGATAATCTTAATTTCAGGCGTCATTTTCCACCCTGTGATGAACTGAAAAACCTCTCAATCTTTTTATAGTGGCTAATATAATCAAGAAAAGAGTTCTTTGTCAGAAACTAGTTATTATGATCATGTAAAGTCTTTGAAAATTCTTTTGCATATAGTGCTTAAAAATATTTTTTGAGTGCTTAAAAAAAGTACTTTTAAGATGCTTATTTTTTGTTGGGAGATTTGGCTACGCACCCTGCAATATGCACAGGGAATTTTTTTTCCCAGATTTGAGTGGAAACCCTGGTACAGTTTTGAAATTTATATTAGCAATAGTTTAGAGAAAAAAGATTTGAATATACAGTGTTATATTTTGAAAAAGCATTATTTTTTAGTTTAAAGATGGTTTCCTAAAATGGTTTCTAATGTGAACAGTTACCTACTTATGCTATATTGTTTCAAGCTGATGTTACTAAATTTATGTAAATGCTGCTTGTCTTTTTTTTCACTTATACATGAAGTACACATCTGTACAATTTCTATTAAAATGAAATTAATCTTGAATACAAAAGTATGGTTGAAAGCATTAGATAAGGCAAAAGTTAACTGTCGGTACTACCCCTGGGGTTTAGTAAGTCACATTAAGGTTTCGGTTCATTTAAACTAGCAATATGTGGATTTGTAGTTTAATGGTAAGGTAGACGGATCATGGTTTAGAGTCCCCTTGTCATCAGGCTAACCGTGGTAAGTTCTCGTGGTCTTCATCTCCATGTAAAGCAAATGCGGGTTAGTTCCATCAAAAAGTCCACGAAGGCAAATTTCTCCCTATACTTGATCCAGGAGTTCCCTTGTCTTCTGGACTGGGTTCAAAATTACAAGGTTACGTAGTTGAACATTAGTAGTCGTAAGCCCACACACATTGGGTCGGCTATTCAACGACGGTTATAAAAAATGCTCACAAATAAGGATTTTAATTGATAAAAAAATGACTTACTTCCACTTAGTTAAGTAAGTGCTCTTCAAAATAAGAGTTAATTTAAAATCATCTCTGATATTTTTAATTTGATATTTTCAGATCAATTGTCAGCAGTTCCGGAACTCTCTTCATTGAACTTGGGTCCATTGTTTAAATCTTCGCTTCCTATTGAACTTACTGAATCCGAGACTGAATTTGTTGTTAGATGCATTAAACACACATTCACTAATCACATTGTGCTGCAGGTAAGAAACAACTTTTTTTCTAGTTGAACCTCAATCAGTCATTTCTCCTAGGACCATTCACTGCAAACAATAGAAAGTTTATATTGAATACAGAAAATTCCTCATTGTTTCAAAGCAATTGCAAATATACATTGTTAGTAATGGTATTGGGTCTGTACTTTACCAGTTTCTGCAATGCAAGAAGTTTTATCAACTGATGCATCAGCACCAAATGTGATGTTTGAGGAATATTCACCAAATTATTAGTTTTTAGCTATTGGTATAATTTCTGACCCCGTGGCAGATTCGTGGAGGCATTGTCGCAGAACAATACCGAATTCTTGCAGAAAGATTTTTTCCCTTGTAAAGTTAAAAAAATTTTCTTTTTTGCAGAAATTTTTAAAAGATTTTATTCTTTCTTCAGAATTATATTTTAAAGATATCTTTCTCGTGCATCTGAGTGTGGGTGGGGGAGTGTTTATGATTTTTTTTATTCTCATTTGAGAATAATGAAGTAAACAATTTAGTTTTCTTTTCTGCTGAATTCTATTTTTATGCATTTATTACTATTAATTTTCACATAGTTTTTAAAAACCAATATTTTTAATACGATATAATTTTTTACAACTACTGAATCTCACAATGAAAACACGCATTTCGTAACCTCTTTTTGAAGAGTCCGGTTTGTGTGATTTCGCCGTTGATCTTTTTTTTTTTTTTGTAGTTTTAGCTACGGATATCACAATTTTTTTTAATAAGATATACAAAATGCAAAAAAAGGAAATAATTAATGTGTTTTCCTCTTACAAAATGCGAGAATATTGCCCATAATATTAGAATAAAAATAGTATTCAGTTTGAAAAATTCTTTTATTTTATTCGAAAGATTCTTTTTTTTTTTTTTTTTTTTTTTTTTTTTTTTTTTTTTTGAAGTTGACGCTTCTGTTACTTGAAATTAGTAACATGTGTATTAAAAGTACCTAGTAGAAAGATATTGTAGCAGAAAACCGAAAAAAATTCTGCCACAGGGATTTGTGAACTATAGATGTAAAACTCTGATAGTCTCATAAACTGTCTAAACAGGTCCTTTTAATGTAATAAGAATATCATTTGTTATGGGACTATAGTGTATCTACCACTACAAAAACAAAATTACAATTCACTAGTATATACATCTCATCTTTAGCTCTATGCTCCTGACCTCAGTGTTCCACCTCATTGATCCTCATCTCATGATGAAGAGGTAAAGAGCCATCTCGGCCTTGGGCACCCCGACCAACCGACAAGACAAGACTAGTATATAAGACATGTTAACTCGATTCTATGTTGGGGTATCTATTCATAGATGAAGGTTGACATTATTCATAACTCCTCTCCCCACATGAGTGACCTTCGGACAAGGTGCGAACACGTCTACCTTGACAGAAACTCCCACTTCGATTTGAACACGCTTACTTCGACGGATGGTCCGCTTTGAACAGTTGAGTTGTGACTGTGACATTATCCACTTCCTAATGCTGTTGCTACTCAGTCTCTATCACACACAACATCGGCCTGTATACACTCGACTGCCAATGCTAACACAGGAGAGACTACAACCGTGAACTTAATACAGCTCTCAAGGTCAGCACTTGAAAGTGCGACAGCGGCTTCACACAAAACAGCAATGAATCAACTTGGGGTACCCGTTCATCGAATTCTATCATAGCTATAATTCTGGTGGGGAGTACTGTAGTGTATCTACCACTACCAAAATACAATTCCAATTTAATAGTATATAAGACGTGATAAATCGAGTCTATGTTGGGATACCTTTTCATAGATGAAAGTTGACATTGTCGATGACCACTATCCCCACATGGGTGACCCGGACCTGACCATTGAAACAAGACAATACATCTGGGAAAGCAAAAGATGTGGGAGGGATGAAATGTTGTTCTACTTAAATATAATAAGCGCCCTTACCTTTAAGAAAGGGGTTCTTGAAATTGGGAGGGAGATATGAAGTGTGGATTGATTAAAATAAACATTTAAAATTAACGATTTAAATATTTTTTGAATTATTTATTTTAGAGAATCATTTATTCTAATTATTATTTTGAATTATTTATTAGAGAATTATTTTTATTTTTTTTAAATTACTGCTCTTTTTTCTGCCTTTTTATTTTTTATTCACCATATTCAATATAAAATGAAATTTATTTTATTAATTAAAGGTATTATCACGCACAGTAACCTATATAATTATTCCTAGCATAGAAGTTTACAGTTTTCTTCTTGTTATAATTCTGATATCTGCTTTAATCTTCTGCATAAAATCTTGTCAGTAACTTTATAAGCTAAAAGTACTTAAAATTCGTTCAGCTTAGAATGCATTGTTTATTTTATCTCTTCCTTTTAATGAGATTTGTTTTCTTACCTAACAGCTTTAGTCATCAAATTTTTTTATCCAAGAGTACGTTTGAAATTGTTTTTTAGAGAGTTAGTTATACAATCTTCAAGAAATGTAAAAGCCCAAAGAAAAAGGGTGCATCAAAAAAAACTATGCATTGTGTTCTACTTTTCAACGCTGATCCTCGCACAAAGTCGTGACTTCTGATGCAATTCGCTCTTTACTATTCAACATCATGAAGCCATCATAGTTTTCTTTTCAAGATAAAATCAACATCTTCGTAGCTAGATGAAATCAAAATTATCTGCGTCAGCTGGCGCAGAGATCCTCTCGCATGTTATATCGCTAAATCACAATCACCTTGTATCGGCGGCTTAAATCAGAATTCCGATGCTTGCAAGAAACTACAGCAACTATATAGCCATGGCGATGTATATATTAAATCGATAGTTTGCGATTTATGGCCCAGTCCTAATCATCAGATGATCATTGCTTATCTATTCGAGATCCACAAAACGTTATTATTTTAAATCTATGTTGTTATTTTAAATCTATTAAGGTATTGTTTTAAACTAGGACTTGTTTTTCCTAAAAAGGCACTCTGGAATTTGAATGTCTGAGATATTCAGAACCCATAGTTTATAAAATCTAGCAGAATCACTACAAAATGTGCTTTTCTTCCATTTCAATTATAAAACGAAAAGAAAAAACAATTTCAAACGTATTTTTTTGTGATTAGTTTTCTCAGAATTATTCATCCCATAATATTAAAATATTGCATGTTATAATGATGTGCTATTAATGCAATCTTTCTACAAAATATATTTTCCTGCATATAGTAATAAAATAATTGAAAATCTCTTTAAGAAAAGCACT
>NC_092212.1:90410741-90419548 GCF_043381705.1 Parasteatoda tepidariorum
TGAAATGACAAGCCGTCCTCGGGGACGGGTAAAATTTCTGAGTTTTTTCGAGCCCTGGTTAACACAATAAACCGAAAAAAAAGGATACACTTTCTCTCGCTGACCAGAGCTAAAACCTGTCCTAAACAATGACCGCACAATCCTACTTGAAATAGTTATACCCCATGCCATAGCCACCGCCACATAGTCCAGACGAATGGCTCGGCAAACTATATGCAGTGGTGCTGAATATTACAATATCATAGTCTATTACAGTCTTACGGTTGAGTTGTAAAAATTAGGGTTTTCAGGAGTTTACGTAATCTTATTCTTAATAAAACTCAAAAACTTCGGGAGAAAAAAAAACTTATTCTTAAAAATAAGTTTTTTCCCCCTTAACTACCGAGAACTAATCCAATCAAGTTCTAACTAAACAACAATTTTTTTCTACTCTTTGAACAATTCTAAAAACAATTTCAAAAAATAGAAAATCGATTTCATAGAAATAAAAACATAGCTGCCAACTCTACTGGATTTTGCTAGTTTCTCCTTTTCTACTGGTTTATTTAAAATTCTAATCGTTCTTGTACATCTTTGAAAATTTCCTAAAATTGAGTAAGTCTCCTGAAAAAAATCCCCATTTAAATATAATTTTTGCACAGATTATTGCTTACTTGAATATTTAAATAAATATAACATAATGAAGTACATATAAGTAATAGGGATGAGGATTCTCTTTTTAAATTAACTAAAAAATTCTTTCAACCATCTTTAAATTAAATGCCTTTTAATATTCAATATTATGTATAAACATAATGCATAGTATTTCAAGTATGTTTAATGTCAATCATCACTGTAAAATATTGCTGTTCTTCTATTTTGATTACTATAAAAAAAATTCCTAAAATTCCATATGTGTAAAATATTTAGTACATTATGCAACAATTATCTTGAAATTTAAGTATACCTGTTTTTTTTCCTATCAATGTTGACAGCTAATGTAAAGAAAAGAAATCTCATCTTTCCCTCTTTCCAACAAGATAGTCTAAAATTTATCTTCACTCCTATTAGAAAGCAAAAAAACATTAAAGCAAATCTTAAATGTTGAGAGCAAAAATATTTTAGTAGTTCAAATGATAAAAAGGTAATAATATCTAGTTCTAATTTTACCAAAGAAATAGAAATAGAAATTTAATTTTACAATGAAACAAAATTTCAGTAATGTATAATTTTTAATTTTATACTCTTATCTAAATGTTGCAAGGTTGCCACTCCATAGGGACAACAGGGAAAACCTAGAAAAAACACGGAATTTTAAAGTTACCTGAAATAACAGGAAAAATGCAGGGGATTTTTACTTTTTCTTTACAAACTGGGAAAAGCAAGGATTTTTTTTTCTTATTTTCGTCTTTTTAAAAATGGTGCGTAAATGGTGGCAAATGAAGCGTAATCTATGGATTATTTAAGTATGATCAGCTGTTCCTTTTTTTCCTCGAAATTTTTCCCTCAATTAAAGTTAGTATCGTTCACCCAACACAGTAATTGCGTTTCCTCTTAATATATTGTGTATCCTATGCACAGGGAAAGCACAAGGAATTTGTTTTCCAGATTTGAGGAAAAACCATGTGTTACTTTTTTATTATTTAATAGTAAATTTTTGCATAATTTCATATTATATATCTATTTAAAATATGGTATGTAAACCTCAAATTTGTACTAATTTAAATTCTGTGAAGGCTAACTGTTAAAAAAAAAATTTATTTAAAGCAATGAAAAAACAAAATATTATATGCCATTCTGAGTTTGAGCCCTGTTAATAGGGCAAAGTAAAGTCCTCTTATGTTAAGAAAATGAGCTGTCAAGTTTTTACCAATTTTTATTCATCAAAATTGAGAAGTTTATCTATTAATAATGGCATCACAAAGAAACACATTCCCTATTCATCATAAACTTCACATTGTGCATCCTTCACAATAGAGCCTTTTTTTAGCAAGACAGATTCAAAAAGTCAATTTTGTAACATTTCTGGCAGTCAGACTGAGGGGCCATGGGACATACAAAAACCCACTAGACCTAAGTCCAACATTTTCAAATTCCAAGTGTATTTGTTGATCCTAACCCACACTTAGAAGATCCTTTATTGGCGAGTTATTGAGAAATGATTCTGTCAAAAATAAAGCGAACTAACGTCAAATTAGAAATAATCTGGCTTGAAAATTAATCACCAAAAATTCCCTTCAGAATTTAACCCTGTAACCAAAACATTTTTGAGGTTAATAAAGAAATAAAGCAACTTAAAGAAAGTTAGATTTAAAAAAAAAGAGCTTTTGGTATTCATTTCGTCGCAACATTGAATTATAAATAGTTATACACTTGTATTGCGCAAAGAGTTACATTTAGTGTTAAAATAAAAGTATTTATTTTCGCTTTGAATGAAATTGGATAAAAATTAAACAGTTGATTTAATTTGCTTAGAACGAGATTTGGAATGATTAAACATGGTGCGTAGTGTTTTTCAAAAAGTGCTTAAAGGTGCTTATTTTCGATTTTTTAAGCCCTTAAAGGTGCTTTTTCATTGGGTGCTTTTAAAAAGCGCTTAATTTTCTCTTTTCGAAAATAAGGTTTTAATTCGTTATTATGTCGATTTTCTCCATGTATTATGCAAAAGCTTGCTTTTCACTTTGTTCTATTCAACGCTTTCACATTTCATTCGACCACAATCCGTTTCGGCGTACCGTCGGTCCGTAACATGTGATAGCGCCAATCATTTTACGTTATTTTATCATGATCGTGTAAATTCTTAGAAAATTATTTTGCATCTTTTTAATGTATCTATTCCTTAAGAAGTTCTTAAAAGATGCTTATTTTTTGTTGAAAGATTTGGCTGCTCACCCAGTTAAAAAGTATTATAAATTGATGAAATAAAGAAATTTTAAAATCTAGGAAATATGTATACCCTATAATAGCATGACAATATTTTTCAAAATAGAAATTTTTTTAATTAAATGTGTTTTTGCTAATTAATTAAAATTTTTAGCATCAGTGTCTGGTCGGTTAAAGTATTGCTCTAAGAAAGCAATACTTAATATAGTTTTGACATTAACGATTTACCTAAGTGTTTTTAATTTTGTGTTAAAAAGCAAGTTGTTTTGTTTACTTGTATTGAAACTTATAATTTCTTTCAGTACTTGGAACATTGAGTAACATATTAAAGTACTTAGTTAAAGATTGTGATCCAAACAGTGGAGAGCCAGATGATAATGAAGGCTATGAAGATGAATATGTAGTGAGTATTCTCACTTTTCTTAAAATGATGGCTCAAGGAATTCTATTACAATTGTGTATATTCCATTTCACTGCAATGGTTGTGTGTATAAGTTTCTCTATGGGAGTGTCTGAACTAACAATATATACCTATGCACATAAGTTAAAAATGTAATGAAAATATGGAAAATATTAAAAATTAATGAAAAAAGAGGGAAAAAAATTAAAATAAATTTGAAAACAATTTTTTTTAAGACTAAATTCTAAAGGAATGAGTTGGTTAACCGCTTGATTAATTCGAAGGATTATGAAACAAACATAGTAAAAAAAAATTTGAACAATCGCAAATATGAGAATTAATTTTCAAGCAATTAATAATTTTCACTTAAACAATTTAAATAATTAAAATAACAGCATGCCGAAAAATGCTTTGGTAATATCTTAAAATTTTTAATGAAATAATAGTATATTTAAAATGTGAAATGTAATTGACTTTAAAAAATAAATTACATTGAATTGCGAGAACACCTTTACAATGAGTGTACTACAAAAAATTCTTTAAATCAAATAATCCCTCCCAAAAAAAAGAGATGCAGATGATTCAAATGTAGAAAANGTGCAGAAGAAAAAAAACTTCTTTCAAACTTTAGTATTTTTCGAAATCTAATAAATTAAAAATGCTTTTTCGTTCATGTTTGTAAAAGGCACCAGGCTTAAAATTTGCAACCAATCACTTAAATGGTTGTCCTATGTTTTTTTAATTTGTTTTTTCTTCTCTGCTAGAACTTAATGTTGTTAAAAATCTATTCTCTGTATTGAGATATTTTTAAAGATAGTTTTAAGTGTTAATGAAGTTTTTAATATTTGTAGATTATTATATTTAAATTATAAATTTTTAAATCATAATGTTCCATTAACGGTACAAAAAATATTTTACTGGTAATAAACATATTTCAATTTTATCCTTTTACTTTTATGTTTATTTAAATACAAGTGGTTTTAAAACTCATTAAATATATATTTAGTGTATTATAATGAAGTGTTTGTTCTGCCCAGAGTCATTTTCTTAAAAAAAATTTTCATTAAAATAATCTGATCTAAACTACTTTACTTTTCACTAGATATGTAATTGACAGTCTTTAAAATCCAGTAAAATGTTGAGCTGTGGTTGAATTCCATGCCAACTGAAACCAGTAACGAATTTTTCAAGTTTAAGCAATGTCCTTGTATTTGGTATCAGTTTAAAGGAAATTTGTTGTAATTTATGAACTCAGATCTTATTTTTTGGATTTATGCATGATTATAGTAAAATTTATCATAAATAGAGAGCATTCATGATTTCGACTTATTCTATAAAAAAAAACTGTCGATTTCAAAGAAGAATAAGTTATTAAAAATATTACGATTTTACACATAGTATGATTTATGTTGTATAATAAATTGTTCCTGATGTGCTAATTATGAAGTGATTTCTGTCAAAAAAAATTCTTATTTTTAAAGTCAAAAATTATTTCAAAGTCAAAAATTATCCCCCTTTGTTACAAATTTTCTTTTAAGTTTATTTTATTCATTACCACGTTTACCTTTAACTTAACCTTTTAGCTTAATAACGGGTTTTTACAATAAAATCTATTAGTACAATCATGTTATGTTATATTTTTGAAGAAAAAGAAGTTTAACAATTTTAAAGTTTCTCATATAACAGAGAGGACAAAATTAAATGTCCCCCCAGTTACACAAAATTGAGAGGTTGACCATTAAAAATTGACTCTAGGAGTATAAACAAGTGCTAATGCATCATGAGTCAACTAGTTTAAACCAGTTCCTACACTATTATTGCACACTATTTATACAAAACTGCGCCATTTTTTTGATAGTGTGTTTAGTTTATAGTTAAAAGTTTTTTAAATGAGTAATCAATATGGGAAAACAGCCGATGTTTGTAAGAAGAGAGATAAAGAATATAAAACGAAAATTTATGATAGGAAAAGTATTTTGACAGAGAAATAGATAAATTGAAAAAAAATAAAGACATTAGCTTTTTTTTTTTTATCAAAAACCCCGATTCTCTAAAAGTTTCTGTTTTTTTTTAATAAATATTCCGCTTTTTCTGAAAATTCAGTCGTTGAAGTAAAAAAATTATATTTATTTTCGATTTTCAAAGATAAATAAGAAATTCAAACTACGTCGTAGCTGCTAACCCTTCCGCATTTTATTTTAACTGTTTTTTTCCGCTTTTAACGTGTAGAAAATTAGATTTTCCGTATTTTTGCCAGCCCGCCAGACAGCTCGTATTTTCATAATTCAGACGTCGCTGCTTCCACTTTGCTGGCGGGAAAGCAAACGAAATTATAAAAAAATAGCTGTGGGTTTGTGGTGAAAATATATTTGTTCATTCAATTAATCTAATTTTTATTTATTACGGCTAAGCAAAAACAATACAAACAAGCCTTTTAGAAATCCCAAACCCAGAATCTGCTAATATCTCGATTCTTATTCTCGCGATTTTAATATTGAACATCGATTTTCGCCTTTACCTGATTTAAAAATTGCGCATTGCGATTCTTATTCACGCGATTTAAATTTCGTACATTGCGATTCTTATTTACAAGATTTAAAAATCCAGTATCGCAATTAGTATTTGGGCCTTTTTAAAATCCTATGTGGCGATTCGTATTCACGCGAGCTAAAAATCCAATATTGTGATTCGTTTATGCGGTTGTAATATCAGGCATCGATTTTCGTATAATCGATCAAGCATCGTTATACGTGGTTTAAAAATTATACATCAGGATTCGTATTTCCGCAATCTCAAAATTACGTACCATGACTTGTATTTTCAATTTTTTTTAAAAATTCGATGTAGAGTTTCATATTTACGTGATTTAAAAGCCACATATCGGGATTCATATTCTCTCAAACATGCATGTGATTCTACAATTTTCAAATTAATCATCTTGATTTATAATCACATGGTTTAAACAANGCTCCCACCGATTTGGTCATTCCATACGTGCCATCTCCGACAAGTTTCAGATACATCGGTCAACAGTTGGTGACGTCGTGTTGAAATGGGAACGAGATGGAGTGATAAGACCGCAGTCCCGACCCGGCAAGCCCAAAATAATGTCCGACAGGGATCGACGATCTCTTCGACGTGTAGTGAAGGCAAACGGACAAATGTCGTTGAACACTGTCCCTACCAGCATCCGGGCTGCATCTGGCAGTGTTGCCAGTACACGTACCATTCGTCGGGAGCTGATTGCGCAAGGATTCCATGGACGAGCAGCAACACGTAAGCCAAACATCTCTCCATCAAACGCCCGCCACCGATTTCAGTGTTGCAGAGCACGTCGCCAGTGGACAGTAGAGCAATGGAAAAGCGTTATGTGGAGTGATGAGTCACGCTACATGTTGTGGCACTCTGGTGGACGGGTGTGGACCTGGCGAATGCCCGGAGAACGGTACCTACAGGAGTGCATTGTCACCACTGTGAAGTTCGGCGGTGGAGGAATTATGGTGTGGTCCTGTTTCTCATGGTTTGGCCTTGAACCCTTGGTGTTAGTGCGTGGAACCCTGAACGCAGAAGGGTATGGAGACATCCTGAACAATTCGGCGCTTTCCATCCTGTGGCAACAGTTCGGTAATGGACCGTTTGTGTTTCAACACGATAACGCAGCCATTCATAAAGCACATGCCATCACGGACTGGTTTGATGAAATGGGGGTGCAAGAGCTTGACTGGCCATCCCAAAGTCCCGACATCAATCCAATTGAGCATTTCTGGGATGAGTTAGAGCGCCGGTTGAGGGCCAGACTACAACGCCCCAAAACCACCACTCAACTCTTCGCCATGTTGCAGGCGGAATGGCGGGCAATACCTGCCGCCGTGTACCAACACCTAGTGGATAGCCTTCCTAGAAGGGTTAAAGCTGTGATTCGGGCGCGTAGCGGCCCTACGCCCTACTGACTTGATACTAGCACCTCATGTATCCTAAATGAGAGGTGTTCGGTCATTAATGGCCAGATAGTGTAGTATAAATAACGTTTTCATCTCATAAAATTTAGGACTTAATCTTTTAAACCAGTAATGCTAGATACAGTTTGTGTTAGTTTAGAATCGCAAAGTTTATTAGATACTAAACAAAACTGATATTATTGGGATTAATATAGCGCAATATGTTTTATTGAATTATTTTTTTATTAACCATAAATTAAAATTTGATGTGAAATTAACTTGATTTCAAAATGTATCTTTGACAGCGAAAATGAAAAAAATGTTTAAAAAGTTTGTGAAAAATATGGAAAGGAAAGAATAGGTTTTTATTCTTTTTAAGAAACTTATAACCCGAAAACTTATAAACTTATAAGTCGATATCAAAACTTATAACCCGAAAATTTTCGAAAAAAAAAATCGACGATAGAAGGAGTCTAAAAAAAAACACTTAAAAATGCCTCTGAATAAAATCGCCGTCAAAAACAATAATTTTGAATTTAATTCTAATAAAAAAAATCGTTTTTTTAATTCTTTAACGAAACCTTTATCACTGTAAATCTCGGTTTTTCGTATTGCCGAAAGTAGAGAAGATAAAAAATGTTTCATTCGTCATTGAAACCTTATTTGGTAATTTTGTAACATCCAAGAATGAAGTAATTCTACGGAGACCAGGATAGCCTGATTGGTAGAGCCTGCTTAAGTGGCCGTGAGTTGATTCCCGCCGGCCGAAGACTGGTGCACGGTGACTGACTGGTGCACGTTATCTCGGTCCGGTCACAAAATCCTCCATTTTTCCATAACAAAACAATCTTCTGGGGGAAATGAATTGCAGCTAGATTGTTCTCTGGTTCAGGCCAAAGTTATAATCTGTGGATGAATGAATGAATGGGTTCAACATTTAAACGGGCTGTAGCGTGTGTGTCTGAAATAGAATTCTTGGTCGTAGAAGACGCCACTGAAAAACAAGATACGCACCCTCTGCTTTAAAATTTGCTTGGTTTCACCCAGCAGGCTTACTGGTATGGGCTAGTGGAATTAGAAACAACAACAATGGTGCGGCAATGAAATTTTCTAGAAAATAGTATCGTTCCTGCGTAATAAATGAAGTCGATATCAATGATTTTGGAACACATGGTGCAAATTTGACTGGAAAAAGTTGCATCAAATGGCGAATGGCAGGCAATTCTTAATATCCATATGTTTAGTCTTCATGCGGTGTTGTCCACTGTTAATTAATCCGTACACTTAGGAGGGCCAACTTTGGTTGACAGGGGTATGGGAAAGAATAGGGTATTTAATAATATTGTTATACAGTGTAGTAATAAAATGTTTCTTCGAATAAAGAAGTAATAATGACCACATATTCATATGTGTCGTAAATTTATTATTATTTTTAAAGGCTGATATTTTATACACATCTTATTGATTACTTTGAATTGCATAAGATAAGATGTTGTCTTTATGATAGAGAATAATATTGTGTGATTCATCATATTTTTTTTTCTGGTAAGAGTTATATTCTGGTGCTTCAATAAATTGTCAGTCCGTTCAAATATAGCGAAAGCGGA
>NC_092212.1:90420048-90440373 GCF_043381705.1 Parasteatoda tepidariorum
GTGTTCCTTCACTGATTGGTTTACCCTATGTAACAAAGAATAATTTTTTTCGATAAGTTACTCATTGTTACAGGGTGTGTTTATAATCAATAAGCTTTTAATTTAAACATTAAATTTGATTTAAACAACACAATATCTCTAATACATTAGAAGAAACATTTAAATGAGATAAAGTGAACTTACTTCTCAAAAGGTTTGCTTTTCAAAGATGAACACTTTTCATAGATCGCTTCCAATCGGTTTAAATGGCTACCTCAGTCTTTCTTTTCGACCTTCGTCAACTTAAAATCTAATCCCCCAGAGAGTGACATCACAACTAGAGAGTAGAAACAATTTTTCGGCTGGAACACCCTATCTCGGAGGCTTTGACCTAACCCGCAGTTGCGTTACACGGAGAGGAAGACCGCGAGTACCTCCCACGGTTAGCCTGACGGCAAGGGGACTCTAACCCATGATCCGTGTACCGCTGAGGATATTTAGCGTCAGCACTGTGACTGGTGCAAGCTGGATGCGGAATTCATGTCGCCTGGGTTCGCATTATTGGAAAACGAACGCTCTGTCTCCTGAGCAATCACGACTCGTGATTTTCTCATTTTATTTTATTTTGAACCCATCGTTGAACAGCCGTAGCCTTGTAATTTTGAACCCAATCCAGAAGACAAGTGAACTCCTGGATCGGTACCCCCATAGGTATGGATATGTTATGGGAACATGGAGGACTTTAAGACTCGACATATTTAACGTGCATCAGTCACCATTTACTACCATTTTCATTAATTCATTCTTCAGCTGCCGAGGATTGAACCCGCGACCTCTTGGACATCGGCCCAGCACCCTACCGACCAGGCTTTCCCGGTGTTTACACTGGCCTGGATAGCCTGGTACTCCCGGTATAGTAAATGGTTACTGTTATACGTTAAATCTGCCGGGTCACAAAGACCTCCATGTTCCCATAACAAATCATACCCATAGGGATACTGATCCATGAGTTTCTTTGTCTTCTGGATTGGGCTTAAAATTATAAGGCTACTGAGTTGAACATTGGTAGTCGTAAAACCAAAATTGGGCAGGCTGTTCAACGACTGTTTTATAATTATAATATAACATTTAACGTTTACGCAATTCGTTCGACTACGATCCATTTCGACTTCCCGTCGGTCTGCCAATCATTTTACACGTTTGATTAAATATTTGCTTGTCCGCATATACGTATACTGAGCTGAATTCGGTGGGAAGGATTCTTGTACTCTCATGCATAGCGGCCTTTTGAAAGAGATTCTCAATTTCAGAATTTTCAGGCTTCATTTTGCTCCTTCTGAAATTCAATCGAAAAATTCTCTCATTTTTACTGATCACTGGGATTAAATAAGCATAGCCATTTTTTCTCCTAATAGCAAAGGAAATTTTTTTTTCTCTTGTTAATTTCATCGTTGATGAAGTGCTGTCGTCTTCCTCTCTGGCAAGC
Organism: Parasteatoda tepidariorum; assembly: GCF_043381705.1. NCBI lineage: Eukaryota > Metazoa > Arthropoda > Arachnida > Araneae > Theridiidae > Parasteatoda > Parasteatoda tepidariorum. Next base: position 90,421,514 of record NC_092212.1, read on the forward strand.
TAAATGGCCTTCTCGCGCTCATTATGTCTAGATCAGTACCATAATCCTTGAATTTGACATGGGGATCATTCACTAATTACGCATTTTGATGGTTATCCCCAGAGCAATCAAGATTTACAAAGCTTTATTGCCTCTAAATTTCCGTCTCGCATTTTTTCCTTAATTTAATAAAGATAAAAATTGATTTAGATTTTTAGTTGCAATATTTTTATCTGAGGGACCATCCACCTATAATTTACTACATTTAAAAAAAAAAAATCTTGTGTTTAATTACTTTTTTTTATTATTTTTTGTTGTTGTATTAATACTTTTAAAAATTTTCAGTGTTCTTAATTTGTTTTATAAAAAAACTCAATAATACTTAAAGGCAGGATTTAAAAAAGTATGAATTGTTTTTCGCAGCATGTCCTTATTTAGACTTTGTGCCATTAAACCCTACATTTAATCAATAAATCAATCAATTAAAAAAGTATGAAGTTAGGGGCTTTCGCTATTTTAAATGCAGCAAAAAATCTTATGTTACTCCAAAAAACTCTAAATTCATTTCTTCATGATTTGATTCAAAAACAATTGAGATAAAAAAAATTCAATCATCTCAAGTTTGTCAAATATTATGAATTTAGGGGTCATAAAATAATTTACTCCTGACAAAAATGTTTTGTTCCAAAACTCGTTTATTTACATTTCAAAATTATTTTTTTTAATCATTACATGAGAGAAATGCTGAAACCAAGTAACAAATTTTAATAAAATTTATTAGGGGTCATTCACTAATCTACATTTGTAATACCAATTTATTTAAATTTTCTTAATTTGCTTAATTCTTCACATATCTCTATAAATTCGATATGATCAATAACATAATCTTGTCAATGTTTTGTTGAATATGCTTTTATAAATAACTTTTATTTAAATCTAAAAAATACACTTGTGAACCTTTATAAATAATAGTTAAATTAATTATAATTTTCAATAAATTTCTTTACCTTATTAAATAAAGTAATTAATATTGATTTAAGAAATATAATGGGTCGCTCAATATTAAATATGCTTAAAATTGGGTATTAGTTTTTTTTATAGGGGCAATAATCAACAAAAGAGTTCTTTGTTAGAAACTAACTATTTAATCATGATCACATGAAGTTCTTGAAAATTATTTTACATTTTGTTAATGCATATAAGAGGAACTTCCAACAATAGGAAGAGAAAATTTTTATTAGTGCTCATATCCTAATTATGATATTTTTTAAAGTGCTCACAAATATTTTTTGAGCACTTAAAAGATGCTTATTTTTTGTTGAATTTGGCTACGCACTCTGGTTTTAGCACATTAAAATCGATGATTAGATCAAAAGTTATTAAGGGTGGTCTCTTTTTAATTTTTCGCACTCTACATGCCATGTACACTTAATTTTATTAAAAAAAATTATTAAAACAATAAAAACTTTTTATGAAAGTTTTCTTCAAAATTATAAGGTCATTAATGCTAATTTCACTCTTTGCGTATTTCGTCAGATTTCGAAAATATTTTAAATCCAACAAAAATTTTACCCACATTATAAAAAAAAAGGATTAGATTCAAAACACATTTTCACTGGCCAAGAAAACACAAAACCACAAACGTAGGCGCAATGTGAGAAATCGTTAGACCACACGACAAAAAGTTCTGTCTAAAACAAGTTTTAACATATTTATGATCTAGAAAGAAAGGTTTGAGTTTAACCTCCTTATAATTTTTCTCTTCAAATAAAATTTCTGGCCGCAGCTGTCAACTGGTAGGCTCCTTAAGGATCAAGTACAGGGCTGCTGTTATTATTATCTAACCTCCTTATTTTGAAACAACAAAACTATTTGTTAAATATGAATAAAAATATGTCTTAGCCCATTAACCGACCAAACAACCACGTGTTTTAATTTTTCTCAGAACATTAACATCTAGTGAGCGATTGTCAGCTTGTGAAAAAATATTTGTTATTGCTAACGCCAAAAAGGTTGCGTCCAAAAACATCCTGAATCCAACTTCTGAAAAATTGATTATTTTGGTTAACTAGTAGTTTTTATTTGAAGTAACATTTGAAATTATACTTTATCCTAGCAGTTCACAATTTTTTTTTCCGTTTGTGGAACCCTTAATAATCAAACTTCCTTCTGTGGAACCCCGATTTCATAAATTAAGTTCATTAGGTGAATATACAAACTAATTATTAAAAATTACTAATATGAAAGACTACTAATTATGAAAAACTACTAAAAGACAATTATAAATTTATTGACCAATAAAGGGCTATTTCATTTTCGAAATGTTTAATAGTAAGAATGAAATTTTTTCGTATCTTAAATTAGGTTTGATATCCGACTGTTGAATTAGTAAGCGGAATTTAATCTAGGCATAGATTTGTTTTCAGTCATAAGCTAAAAATGAATGAAATAGGCCGTTGAAATGGAAACTAAAAAGAACTTAAGTTGAAATTAGTTGTTAGGGAAGTACATTTCTTTATTAACGAATTCAGTTTTGATTTGAAGATCGCAATGGGAAGTACTAATGCAAAGTTGTGTAAGTCCATCAATAAGTTGTTTGTATTTAATTTTTCATAAGTATGCGCCTTTTCTTTTGTCAATTTACTTTTAATAATTCAGTAAAGACATCCGAAATATTAAGTAAAAAATGATTTAATTAATGTACCTAAATATAATTGTAGGTTTCAAAAATGTTACAAAGTTCAAAGTCTCAGTACCCCTTTAAATCTTCCACGGAACCATAAGGTTCCGCGGAACACCATTTGGGAACAGTAACTTTAGCCCACAGAAGAAAATCGTGATCGCTCTAAAAATTTTCCTCGATCATCATACAGACATAAGTTACGGTCATAACAAGTTGTAGCGAATTTTTAATCTACGTGGTGCGTAGCGTTTTTAAAAAGTGCTTAAAGGTGCAAATTTTTAATTATCGTTTTCCAAAAGTCCTAAAAGGTGCTTTTTGTATTGGGTGTTTTTAAAAAGTGCTTAATTTTCCCTTTTCAAAAATGAAATTTTTTTCTTTACCATGTCGATTTTCGCTACGTATTATGCAAAAGCCTGGTTTTCACATTGTTCTATTCAACGTTTTCACAGTTCATTCAAACAAAATGCATTTCCGCTTTCCGTCGGTCCGTAGCGTATGAAAGCGCCTACCATTTTACATGTTTGATGAAATGCTTGCGGGTCCGCAAGTACGTTTACTGAACTGGATTCGGTGAGATTCTTGCACTCTCATGTGGAACTCTGCTGCAATTTGCATTATATTCTCAATTTCAGGTTTCATTTTCCACCCTCTGAAATCGAAAAATCTCTCGATCTTTTTATGGTGGATAATGAAATCAAGAAAAGCGTTTATTGTCAGAAACTAGTTATTTTATCATGATCATGAAAAGTCTTTGTTAGCTAGTTTGCATTTTGTAAATATTTTTAGTGCTTAAAAAAAGATTTCTAGTGCTTACAAAGTATTTAAAAAGCGTTTATTTTTGGTGAAAGATTTGGCTACCAACTTAGATCTAATAAACAAGAGAACAAATCACACATAGAAAACTGGAAATTTACACAAAAAGAAAATTTATACAAACATGTAAGTCAGCTTGTCTTTACCTATTAAATAGTAAATCGCATGCATGGATTGTGAGGGAAAGAAAAAGCAATGCATAAGATTTTTAATTCATTTTTATTGTTCAGTGTATATCTTAAAGAAATAATCAAAGAAGCCTTGCAAAAACACAGTAAAAACTTATGCCATCTCTTCTATATTACTCACATGTTTCTTTTGCACCATGCGCAGATTCGTTATTTTAATTAAAAGTGTTGTGAACATATTAATACATTTTTATTTAATTTTGTGATTTGAAATGCTTATTAAAACTTTGCTTATGCTTTTTGTTATTTTTTCAATTTACGCAGGACAATTTGTGGCCCTTAATATTTGGACAGGGATGTTAGGGTGTAAATGCTGTCTAATGTGGAGTAACATAATTCTGGTAAGAAATTTTTTCTCTTGTTTCATAAATTAAGATGTCCACGTAACTTTTATTTATCAATCATGGTTCTAAAAATATTTTAGTTTTGTTCTACTTGCAATGGAAATATTTTCTTATAATTTTTTAATAGATTTTGATGCCACTTGTCAACTTTCGATACGTGTTTCTTTTGCTAGCTTTCTTTTCTTCTCAAAACTCCAAACTGCAACACAAACATTTTCTCTGAAACTACTGCTCCAATAAATTTTAATTTTGTTGAACACATTTTTTTTATATTCAATGAAAGATTTCTGGAGTGATATAAGCTATAGAAAATTGCTGAAGACAATTGAATTAATATTTTGAAAAACACCCTCGCATGCGCGTTAAACTAATGAAAAGCGTATACTAATAATTAAAAAACAGCGATCATTAATCTAGTGAGGATCTTAAGTGTAAAAATCTTAAAATGTGCCTCTCTATTTTAATTTTTAAAATCAACTGAAATAAAATTTGCAGTAAAAAAAATCAATCAAGTTTAACCATTTGACTCAGATAGAACATCGGTTTCCCTTTTATACATTGTTTTCTGACAATCTAATTATAAGTAAAAATATATTTTGGTACTTTTTAATTATAACATCAGTCTAATGGTTACTAATAAAAAAATCTCTTACTTTATCGGAATTATATTTGTGCTAAAAAATACAATCTGAAGAAGTAGTTTAAAATTTTTTATCCTTGATATTCAAAAATTTATCAAAAATTGATTTTAAAATTATGTTTCAATGATGAATAACTGTTTCTCTTCGATCTAAATAACTGCGAAGAAATGAGCCATCCGACATTTCATGCTGTATTTCATAACCATAAATTGTTGAAATGCTAAATATGATATTTTCACTCATTTTGATCTAAATTATTACAAAATTTTATGAAAAATGTGTTTAATAAAAATTCTGCGTCATTGCTAAATTTTAAAGAAAGTACTAATATGAAACACGAAACTAAGAAATAATTTATTTTTTATACTTAAACAATACAGATTTTTATTTTGTTACTAAACATTTAGTTGAATTATGATGGAAATTAAAATGTAAAATAAGTGTATAAATAATTTTCAATGAGCAAGAAAATGTGATGGGCTGATTCTTACTTTTTTTAGCAATTATTTTGCGTGTACAAATAACAAAGTTGAAATATTTTACACCGATGACTTTTTTAATTTTCATCAATTCTTTGATGCATAATATGAAGTTGAAAATGGTGAAAGGATTTTAAGATCTTCATCAATGAATAATAAACGTTATTTACTCTTAGCATTGCTTATTACGAATTAGCAATAGGTGACACACATTCATAAACTGCAGTTATTAATAATGATTTTATAATAAACGCTAAAAGAAATTAGCACCCCAGACGCTAAATATAATTATGACCAAAAACAAGTTCAGCTAATTTCTGACCATGAAATTGAACAGGAAATTGGACTTAGCGTTCAAAAATTATCCTATCGTAGGAAATAATTAATGAAACTTTTTGTTACCTACCCCACCTGTAAAAAGTTATTAAAAAATATTAACTCAACTAAAAGGCCTGGATAGCTTTGTTGGTATGGTACTGGACTCATATCCAAGAGATCTAGAGTTCGGACCCCACCGACCGAAGACTCCCCGTGTAGTAAACGGTGACTGGTGCCCGTTAAATCTGTTGAGTCACAAAGTCCTCCATGTTCCCATAACAAATCAATACCTTTGGGGATACTGATCCAGGAGTTTCCTTCTCTTCTGGATTGGTTCAAAATTTCAAGGCAACGGAGTCGAACATTAGTAGTCGTAAACCCCAAAACTGGGTCGACTGGGACATTTTTCCAATCTGTGTTTTTTTCTATTTTTATATAGTATTTTTTCAATTTTTCCTGTGGAGTGTTTTTAATTTCAATTTTATCCATTGTATTTTTCCATTGTTTTTATTTTTTCAGTGTTTTTTCGATTTTTTTTCTGTGTGAAATTTTTCTTTTTTCCATTGTGTTTTTTTTTACTTTTCTATTGTTTTTTTCCATTTTTCTGGTGTGTTTTTTCATTTTTCCATTGTGTATTTTCCATTGTGTTTCTTCCATTGTTTTCTTCCATTGTGTTTTTTTCCATTGAATTTTTTTTTTTAATTTTTTCTAGTATATTTTTTGATTTTTTTTCCATTGTGTTTTTTGTATTCTCATCGTTTTTTTACATTTTTCCAATTTGTGTTTTTTTCTATTTTTCCAATTTTTCCCATGGAGTTCTCATTTCATTCAATTTCTCTCAAATTTTTTCCCTTCAATGTGATTTTTAGTATCATCCCGGTTTTCTGTTTTTGCGTTCATAGATTCGAATATCCACTTCACATTTTCTCTTCAATTTTTTTTCCGTGTTTCCTGTGATTAAAAAAAAAACGGTTGATTTAAATTCTAATTTATTATATTTCAGCTTTTAAGGATTTGCTCACAATTACCCGACATATAAGTGTATGACTGACTCATTAGAATCTGCTAGATTGACTCTAACATTGCCTGACTCCTTCTCTTTAAACAGAAGAAGAGGAATTAATGCTCTTGAAAGATAAAGAATGTAAGTAAAAAGTTCCATCCTTATTTTTCTTTGTTAACTATTTTATACATCGCAAATTTTAAATTTTACACACCATTCATGTAACGGTTTTTTTATCGGAAATACTAGCTCTCTTAAGATCCCAAAAAAAGACTGTTAAACGCATTCCTTAAAAGCATTATTAGCAAAATTTCTTATTTTCTTCACTCGAAAAAAAAAACTCTCAAGTGCTTTTAACGATATATATATATACTATAATCAACTTCAATTTTTTTATACTCATGAACTTTTCCATACAAAAGGATTCTCCCTCGTTTTCTTTTTAATGAAGAAAACTTTTTTAAAAATGATAAAATCAGAATTTTTTAACTCCATTTAAATTCTATTAGTAATGAAGTTTTACCATTTTAAATGAATAGGTTTTCTAGTATAAAAGTTGGTTTTTATATTTTATTACTTTAATTTTATTTAGCAACCGAATATTACTTAAGAATTTATTATTTAATGAAACAAGTTTGGTGGCTTATAATAAACTATAAGGAAATTATTTGCCTATTTGCTGATTAACTTTACTCAAAATTAAATTAAAATAAACTAAACTAAATAATTATTCCAAAACCTCTATTAGTGCGAAAATGTGATATTTTTGCACAAATAAATAAATGTCTTAACTTTTCAATGTCTCTTTCTATAAAAATTTTGGTTTGCCTTGTAACTTATTAATTTTATATATTTGCCTTGAAGTTTATTAAGTTTCATCCTACAAAATTATATTGGAAATATTATAAGTTTTAAAATCACGTAACACGTGGTATTTGATAAATCAGTTCAAAATCATAAGATGGCGCCTTACTGTCCTCTGACGGAATTCCCGATTATGCCAGAAACTATATTTGAATATATGCTTCAAAAAAACCTGATATAACGAAATTGTATAATCATCAAACTTCGTCGAATTTCTTGCCAAAAGTGAAAAATAAAAACAACAAAACCAGTTTGACTGTCTTATAAAAGTAGGAAATATTCATAAAAATCAGGTTTCAACTACTCTCCGTTTTATTTCGGCAATCAAACCGGTTTAGATTCTTTTAACCTCGTTTTCCTTTTTAAAGTGATTCGCCGGGATAGTGTTTCTTGTTTCTTTCCATACTGAAATATTAATTGACAAGCACTATTTCGTTAATTTTTTTACTTCAATTTTGACAAAAATTTCAAAAATATATATTAAAAGTGGTAATCACGGAACACCTTTCAAAACTAACTAGCTAACAATTACGCATACAGATTATTTCATTACGATTGCCCTTTATATACATTTTTCTATATCTGTCATTCCGGACTTTGTAACAATCATTTAATGTTTAGGAATGTATGGGCGCAATTGACGGGGTGAGGCGCAAACAGGAGAAGTAAGAGAAAAGAGAAATGGACGCCGGTAGAGTGCAGTAGATGTCTAGCCACCGTTCAACATGATGCATCTCAGTAAAGGAAAGCTCTCAATTATGCTAACTTCTACGATGAGAGACTTTGTGTTCGTCGAAAAAGCAAACATGCCTTGCATGTGCGGCAGCGCAAATGGTAACGGCAGAGTTGAGCTACGAATGTATCGCGTGCAGTTTTCGGATTCACGAATGCCGATTCACAGAATTGTTGTTACATCGTCAACTTCGTGAATCGAGTTTTCTTTTCTTCACCAGACATGAAACTGGTCGACGAAAAACTGTACACAGTCCACGCCTGTAAGAAAGCATCTTGAACGTTGTTGCTGAAAGACACGAGACAAAAGCTGTTTCTCATCAGGTAGGTCTGAGTTATCAGACAGTTTGTAGAATTTTAAATTAAAATCGCTGACTTCCTTTCTATTTTTAGCGAGTACAAGCTTTGAATTCAGCTGATAGTCCTCTCCGCCTGAACTTCTGCCAGTGGGTGGTACAGCAACGTGCGCTGCAGCCTCACTTTATACTTAATGTACTATTTACAGATGAGGCGACGTTTACACGCGAAGGTTTGACTTGAACGCGCAATTCCCATGTATAGAGTAACCGTGAATCCACGTGTAACGCCACCACATGCGCATCAACAACCATTCTGTATGAATGTGTGGACTGGTATTGTCAACGAACTTTTGATTGGCCCACACTTACTACCGACGTGACTTAATGGCGAATGCTATCTCATTTTTCTAGAACATGTGTTACCAGAACTGCTGCCGGATGTTCCGATCGAAATTCGTCACTGCATGCGGTTTTAGCATGATGATGCTCCAGCCCACTTTAGTTGCTCGAATATCCGAAAGTGCTATACGTGTGCGTGAAATAACTGGCATCTTTGAACGTGTGCGCCAATCGCTCCACCGACGCTGTCAAGCACGTATCAAGCAATTTCGACAAGTTATTGTAAACATTACTCTTGCCTACGACGCTTTCACTAAAAAAATTTGTCTTTCCTTTCGTCTCTTATTTTTTGTTTGCGCCTAACGGCCTCACTTGCGCGCCCATGCAATAAATGGTACTACGTAATTCTATAAAATAAATGATTGTTACAATGTCCTGCACCTACCCTTAAAATTTGTTCCAAGAATTTGAAACCCCTCTGTTTAAATATTAAGGATTTTATCTATAAAAATACCTTAAAATACTNCATGCTCTTCAACCAAGATTCAGTCATACGACAGACCTTATTCATAAATAATGACCGACGAGTTCAAGAAATTAGTTCTGTGACAAAGATGAGTTATGGAAGTATGCAAAGCATAATTCATGACGATTTGGAATATCGAAAAATCTCAGCGAGGTGGGTACTTAGAATTTTGAACTCAAAAAAAAGTATGCAGAAGAAGAAGTTTGTCAAAAACCGAAGTAACACAACAAAAGTTTCAAATATTTCACTGGGATACAGTTCAACATCCTCTATATAGTCTGAATTTGGCACTTTCAGATTACCATTTGTTTAGAAAAATTTAAAAAAAATATGAAAACTTAAAAAACTCAAAAGTTGCAACAATCACTACAATAGTTGATAGAATCAATCACTTTAAAAACCATAATACAAAGAATAAAGTGGTTTTAAAAATTATTACCATTAAAGAAAAAATCATTAATTTTTAGAATCAAGTCAATAAATATAGCCAACAAATTAGTTGATAGAATGAAGGAAACAAACTTTTGAACTTTAACGGCATGAAGTCGTTTATGTGCTCATCACCTAGGAAAAATGAGGAAAATACTTGATTCTTCTGCACTCAATTAATTCTTTCAATTTAGTTAATCTGCAAATTATCTTGTTAGAGATTCTTGACTCCGACATCCTAGTTTTCTTAATGTTAGGAAAATTAAGAAGGCGGTAATAAAAATAATCTATTGAAATACAATAATTATATTTCGTTTACGACATTAAGATGAAATGATTACAATTTAAGGATCTTTAATTTTCCCTCAGGATATAAAGAAAAACAAGCAAGAAGCCTTGTAAAGACATCTAGCAGTCATTAATGGTAAGGTAAGGTAACTATTGGTAAGTTTTACTAGCCTAAAAAAAGTAAGGGTTTTATTTATTTAAGAAATGGTATGATTCTGTTCTTTGTGAAGGTAAGCTTCCTAATAATACTTAATTATAAGGTAAATTATTTATTTATCCTGAATTTCTGTATGTATGATATTCAAAGTAATCCTAAGAAGGTAGAGTAAGTAATCTAATGTTACGTTTTTTTCTTCAGGGTAAACAAAAAAAGGCAAAATTTTGTCCGGTTTTTTTTCGTTTGGTACATTTTCGTTCGAAGGATCCCGTCACACATTCCGCAAAATTCATCATTCCTACGTCCGCGTTTAATTACATGCGCCGAATATCGGTCGTTCCGTCATCTCATTGCGTTTGTGTTTCCATATTTTTGTTACTTTTTTTTCCTGTCTTTTCCATTTCTTTTCAGTTTTTCATTGTTTTCTGAGACTCTTTCCACTGTTGGTCCCTATTTCTTTTGTCACTTTTCTGAAGTTTTACTTTTCCATTGTGCCTTTTCCCCGTTTTATTTTCATTGTTTCTTTTCCAAATTTTTTTTGCTTGCTCTTAAAATTTTTTTCCATTGATGCATTTTAAATTTTTTTTCATTTTTTCGTTTCCAATTTTTCCATTATCTTTTTTTTATATTTTTTTCCATTGTGTTTTCTCCATATTTTCTCCTTGGTACTTTTTCTATATTTTTTTAATTGCTTTTTTTTCATTGTTTTTTCTCTCTATTTTTTTCCATTGTGCTTTTTACTTTGTGTTTTTTTTTTCATTTTTCCATTGTGTTTTTTTAATTTATTCCAGTGTATTTTTCTTTTTTTTCCAACAGTTTTTCCGATATTTTCCTGTGGAGTTTTTTATTTTCCATTTTATCCATAGTATTTTTCAATTTTTTTCCTCTGCGTTTTCCAATTTTTCCATTGCTTTTTATTTTAAATTTTTTTCAGTTTATTTTCTTCTATTTTTTCCTGTGTATAATTTTCCTTCCTTATTTTTCTATTTTTTCCATTTTTTGTGTAATTTTAAAGTGTTTCTTTTTCTCTCTTTTAAATTTTTTTTTTTCGATTGTGCAATTTTTGTATTTTTTCCTTCGTATTTTTTCTATATTTTTTTTCATTATTTTTCTTTCTATTTTTGCCATTGCGTTCTTACTTTGTGTTTTGTTTCCGTTGTGTTTTTTCTTTTTTCCTTTGTGTATTTTCCATTGTGTTTCTTCCATTCTGTTTTTTTTTTCGGTTTTTTTCCATTTTGTTTTTTTAATTTTTTCCAGTGTACTATTCGATTTTTTCCAGGGTTTTTTAATTTTTTTTCCATTGTGTTTTTTGTATTCTCATCGTTTTCTTACATGTTTCCAATCTGTGTTTTTTTTCTATTTTTTCCATTGTATTTTTCCGATTTTTCCTATGGAGTTTTTTTAATTTCAATTTTATCCATTGTATTTTTACATTGTTTTTATTTTGATTTTTCAGTGTTTTTTTTATTTTTTCCTGTGTGAAATGTTCTTTTTTTCCATTGTGTTTTCCTTATTTTTCTACTGTTTTTTTTTTTCATTTTTCCATTGTGTTTCTTCCATTCTGTTTTTTTCGATTTTTTCCATTGAATTTTTTTAATTTTTTCACTGTTTTTTCGATTTTTTCCTGTGTGAAATTTTCCTTTTTTCCACTGTGTTTTTCTTTTTTTTTCTATTGTTTTTATTCCACTTTTCCGGTGTGTTTTTTAATTTTTTCCGTTTTTTTTTTGTATTCTCAGCGTTTTTTTACATTTTTCCAATCTGTGTTTTTTTCTATTTTTCCATTGTATTTTCCATTGCTTTTATTTTTTCAGTGTTTTTTCGATTTTTTTCCTGTGTGAAATTTTTCTTTTTTCCATTGTATTTTTCTTTTTTTTTTCTATTGTTTTTATTCCACTTTTCCGGTGTGTTTTTTCATTTTTCCATTGTGTTTCTTCCATTATGTTTTTTTCGGTTTTTTCCATTGTGTTTTTTCAATTTTTTCCAGTGTAATTTTTTATTTTTTTTCATTTCTGTTTTTTGTATTCTCGTTTTTATACATTTTTCCAATCTGTGTTTTTTTTCTATTTTTGTATTGTATTTTTCCGATTTTTCCTGTGGAGTGTTTTTAATTTCAATTTTATCCATTGTATTTTTCCATTGTTTTTATTTTTTCAGTGTTTTTTCGTTTTTTTTCTGTGTGAAATTTTCCTTTTTTCCATTGTGTTTTTCTTATTTTTCTATTGTTTTTTTCCATTTTTCCGGTGTGTTTTTTCATTTTTCCATTGTGTATTTTCCATTGCGTTTCTTCCATTGCGTTTCTTCCATTGTGTTTCTTCCATTCTGTTTTTTTCCATTGAATTTTTAAAAATTTTTTCCAGTATATTTGATTTTTTTTCCATTGTGTTTTTTGTATTCTCATCGTTCATTTACATTTTTCCAATCTTTGTTTTTTTCTATTTTTCCATTGTATTTTTCCGATATTTCCCATGGAGTTTTTATAATTTCAATTTTATCCCCTGTATTTTTCCATTGTTTTTATTTTTTCAGTGTTTTTTCCATTTTTTCCTGTGTGAAATTTTCCTTTTTTCCATTGCGTTTTCCTTATTTTTCTATTGTTTTTTTTCATTTTCCGGTGTGTTTTTTCATTTTTCCATTGTGTTTTTTAAAATTTTTTCCTGTGTATTTTTTGATTTTTTCCAGATTTTTTAAATTTTTTCCCTTGTGTTTTTTGTATTCTCATCGTTTTTTGCATTTTTCCAATCTGTGTTTTTTTTCTATGTTTTCCATTGTATTTTTCCTATGGAGTTTTTTAATTTCAATTTTAGCCATTATATTTTTCCATTGTTTATATTTTTATTTTTTCAGTATTTTTTTGATTTTTTCCTGTGTGAATTTTTTTTCCATTGTGTTTTCCTTATTTTTTTATTGATTTTCTCCATTTTTCAATTGTGTTTCTTCTATTCTGTTTTTTTCGATTTTTTCCATTGTAATTTTTAAAATTTTTTTACTGTTTTTTCGATTTTTTTCTGTGTGGAATTTTCCATTGTGTTTTCCTTATTTTTCCATTTTTCCGGTGTGTTTTTTCATTTTTTCATTGTGTTTCTTCCATTCTGTTTTTTTAAATTTTTTCCAGTGTATTTTTTGATTTTTTTTCCATTGTGTTTTTTGTATTCTCATCGTTTTCTTACATGTTTCCAATCTGTGTTTTTTTTCTACTTTTTCCATTGTATTTTTCCGGTTTTTCCTATGGAGTTTTTTTTTATTTCAATTTTATCCATTGTATTGTTCCATTGTTTCTTCCTTATTTTTCTATTGTTTTTTTCCATTTTTTGTGAAATTTCGAAGTTTTTTTTCTCTTTTTTCATTTTTTTCTCCCATTGCGTCATTTACAATCTTCATTTAGTTGATAACAATTTAGAATATCTCTAGTGCAGTTGACGATTCTTCCCTATTTCGTCACCTTACCTTCCCTCTTTTTTTTAAATGTTACAAACTTTGTACCGCGTGCTTCGTCTTTTCAAAGTTTTCTTTGCTTTTCTCTTCTTTTTCTAAGTTTTTCCAATTTTTTAATGTTATCTCATACTTTTTTTAAACAAACTTTGCGTATTTTTTTTTTTTAATAGACTGAAAAACTTTTCAGCGTTTTATGAGTTTGTTTCGTTTGAATTTTTTTCCTCAATGTGGAATTTTTTTCCTCATTGTGGATTTTTTCCTCAATTTTTTCCTCAATACTGTCTGTATTTCTTTAGATTCATCAGTTGGTGTTTCAGTTTTATTCATTTTATTTTTTCAATGTAGTTCATCAGTTCCGTCAGTGTAATTTCCATTGGTATTTTCTCTTTTTTTGTGTGCGTGTGTTGGATTTTTTCAGTTTGTTTTTCTACTGATTTTTCAATCAGTGTGTTTACCACCTTTTTTTTTTTTTTTTTTTTTTTTTTTTAACGTGTATTACGTTTTTTCCCATTTTTTGCTATTTGCTTTGCTTACTATTTGGTGTGTTTTCAATTCATATTTTTTGGTATTTTCCATTGGTTTTCTTTCAATATTTTTTAATACTTTTTTTTCAGTCTGTTCAATCTTGTGTGTTTTCCACCAGTTTTTCTCCATATTTTTTGCAATTCTTTGTTTCATAGTTTTTCTCAGTTTTGTTAAATTTAAGCTTTCTATTTTTTTTTTACTACATCTGATAAATTCCATCCGTGACTTCTGTCCGTGTATTTTTCAATATTTTTCATTTCTAAGTTTTTTCATTTTGTTTTTTTCCTTATTTCTAATTTTCAAAATTTTCCTGTCAAATTTTCAAGTTATTTCTTTTATTACTTATCAACTTTTTTTTCCTTTTTGTTTTTGTTTTTTTTCTAGTTTTCGTTTTTTACAATGTATTTACCATTTTTTTGTTCGTATCAATTGTCTGGTCGTGTTTTGTCATCCCATTTTTTACATCAGTTTCTTTTCAAAGTTTTCGTTTCTTTTCTTTTCTATGTCCAGTTTTTTTTATTTTTTTATTATTTCAAATTATTGTCTATTTCATTGTATGCTTCAATACTAATATGGGATTAAATTTTTTACGAAATACTTTTTCATTTTTTAATTATGTGTTATAATTTTTATCAGTGTATTCAGTTTTATTTTTCAATTCGAATTCTACCTTCCATGTGTTTCGTTTTTCCAATTTTTTCCTTATTTTTTCTTCCTATTTGATTTAGATTTTTTTTCAGTGTTTATTTTTCTTTTTTTCATTTAGTTTTAGCTTTTCATTCATTTTGTCTGCCATACTTTTCCGAAGTAATTTTCAGTTTGGTTTCTGGTTTTTATCTAATATGTTTCACAACATTTCATTCAATTTCTCTAAAATTTTTCCCTTCAATGTGATTTTCAGTATCATCCCGGTTTTCGGTTTTTGCATTCATATCCACTTCACATTTTCTCTTCAATTTTTTTTCCGTGTTTCCTGTGATAAAAAAAAAAACGGTTGATTTAAATTCTAATTTATTATATTTCAGCTTTTAAGGATTTGCTCACAATTACCCGACATATAAGTGTATGCCTGACTCATTAGAATCTACTAGATTGACTCTAACGTTGCCTGACTCCTTCTCGTTAAACAGAAGAAGAGGAATTAATGCTTTTGAAAGATAAAGAATGTAAGTAAAAAGTGCCATCCTTATTTTTCTTTGTTAACTGTTTTATATATCGCAAATTTTAAATTTTATACACCAGTTCCTTTAATAACTTATTGGAGATTCTAGCTCTCTTAAGATCTTAAAAAAGATTGCTAAACACATTCTTTAAAAGCATCATGAGCCAAATTTCTTATTTCCTTCACTAGCAAAAATTATTTTGAATGTATTCTGAAGGTATCCGGCTACTATTCATTGTCGATTTGTGTTTGGTCACTTTATGTTAAGATTTACTTTCTCTCTCTTATAAACTTGGTCTGTTAATGGAAATATCAGAACTCTCTTCGGGTCTCTCTTCATTAAAATTCAATTTTTTAAAAATAATATTTTACAGATTTTCAAAATTATTTGTTTCGCTATTTTTGGTTATCATATTTAATTTATAATTTTTCCACTCTGTTAGGACATTCAACTTTAAAAATAAATTTCAATTATTAAGGAATTAATTTAGAAGAAGAAAAAATTCAAATATTTGAATAGCTTATTTTTCTTTAACACCGTAATAAAGTAAAAATTTAAATTTTATTTTTACGATCAATAAAGCATATACTGAGATATGTAATACAATAAAAAGATAGTATTCCTTAAAATAATTTAGGTATATTAATTATAATTATAATCATACTGAATTAAAAGTGAAAAAAAAGCAATGAAAACACTATATTTTAATTTAAACAAATAATATGGTAAACCGTTGAATAATATCAATTAATTGAAATAACAAATATAAATATCAATAATTCTGTAATAACCATATGAGCATGAATTATTCAAAAGCATTCACTTTTAAATATTTCAGGTACAGAAAAATTCTACCGGTTTTCGGTTCTTGTTTTCTTAGATTCAAATGTCCACTTCACATTTTCCTTTCAATTTTTTTTTTTCATGACTCCAGTAATCAGAAAAAACGGTTGATTTTAAATTCTAATTTATTATTTTTCAGCTTTTAAGGATTTACTCAATTACTCGACATATAAGTGAAAGCCTGACTTGGGAACTGGCCAGATTGACTCTAGCATTGCCTTTCTCTTTAGACAGAACAAGATGAATTGATGCTTTTGAAAGATAAAGAATGTAAGTAAAAAGTTCCATCCTTATTTTTCTTTGTTAACTGTTTTATACATCGCAAATTTTAAATTTTACGCACCATTCATGTAACCGTTTTTTTAAATAACGCTAAATAATTATTCCAAAACCTCTATTAGTGCGAAAATGTGATATTTTTGCACAAATAAATAAATGTCTTAACTTTTCAGTGTCTCTTTCTATAAAAATTTTGGTTTGCCTTGTAACTTATTAATTTTATATATTTGCCTTGAAATTTATTAAGTTTCATCCTACAAAATTATATTGGAAATATTATAAGTTTTAAAATCACGTAACACGTGGTATTTGATAAATCAGTTCAAAATCATAAGATGGCGCTTTACTGTCCTCTGACAGAATTCCCGATTATGCCAGAAACTATAATTGAATATATGCTTCAAAAAAACCTGAGATAACGAAATTGTATAATCATCAAACTTCGTCGAATTTCTTGCCAAAAGTGAAAAATAAAAACAACAAAACCAGTTTGATTGTCTTATAAAAGTAGGAAATATTCATAAAAATTAGGTTTCAACTACTCTCCGTTTTATTTCGGCAATCAAACCGGTTTAGATTCTTTTAACCTCGTTTTCCTTTTTAAAGTGATTCCCCGGGATTGTGTTTCTTGTTTCTTTCCTTACTGAAATATTAATTGACAAGCACTATTTCGTTAATTTTTGTACTTCAATTTTGACAAGAATTTCAAAAATATATATTAAAAGTGGTAATCACGGAACAGCACCTTTCAAAATTAACTAGCTAACAATTACGCATACAAATTATTTCATTACGATTGCCCTTTATATACATTTTTCTGTATCCGTCATTCCGGACTTTGTAACAATCATTTAATGTTTAGGAATGTATGGGCGCAGTTGACGCGGTGAGGCGCAAACAGGATAAGTAAAAGAAAAGAGAAATGGACGCCGGTAAAGTGCAGTAGATGTCTAGCCACCGTTCAACATGATGCATCTCAGTAAAGGAAGGCTCTCAATTATGCTAACTTCTACGATGAGAGACCTTGTGTTTGTCGAAAAAGCAAACATGCCTTGCATGTACGGCAGCGCAAATGGTAACGGCAGAGTTGAGCTACGAATGTATCACGTGCAGTTTTCGGATTGACGAATGCCGATTCATAGAATTTTTCAGTTGTTACATCGTCAACTTCGTGAATGGAGTTTTCTTTTCTTCACCAGACATGAAACTGGTCGACGAAAAACTGTACTCAGTCCACGCCTGTAAGAAAGCATATTGAACGTTGTTGCTGAAAGACACGAGACAAAAGCTGTTTCTCATCAGGTAGATCTGAGTTATCAGACAGTTTGTAGAATTTTATATTAAAATCGCTGACTTCCTTTCTATTTTTAGCGAGTACAAGCTTTGAATTCGGCTGATAGTCCTCTCCGCCCGAACTTCTGCCAGTGGGTGGTACAGCAAAGTGCGCTGCAGCCGTACTTTATACTTAATGTACTATTTACAGATGAGGTGACGTTTACACGCGAAGGTGTGACTTTAACGCGCAATTCCCATGTATAGAGTAACCGTGAATCCACGTGTAACGCGACCACATGCGTATCAACAACGATTCTGTTTGAATGTGTGGACTATTGTCAACGAATTTTTGATTGGCCCACACTTACTACCGACGTGACTTAATGGCGAATGCTATCTCATTTTTCTAGAACATGTGTCACCAGAACTACTGCCGGATGTTCCGATCGAAATTCGTCACTGCATGCGGTTTTAGCATGATGATGCTCCAGCCCACTTTAGTTGCTCGAATATCCGAAAGTGCTATACGTGTGCGTGAAATAACTGGCATCTTTGAACGTGTGCGCCAATCGCTCCACCGACGCTGTCAAGCACGTATCAAGCAATTTCGACAAGTTATTGTAAACATTACTCTTGCCTACGACGCTTTCATTAAAAAAATTTGTCTTTCCTTTCGTCTCTTATTTTTTGTTTGCGCCTAACGGCCTCACTTGCGCGCCCATGCAATAAATGGTACTACGTAATTCTATAAAATAAATGATTGTTACAATGTCCTGCACCTACCCTTAAAATTTGTTCCAAGAATTTGAAACCCCTCTGTTTAAATATTAAGGATTTTATCTATAAAAATACCTTAAAATACTTAATTGCAAAGAAATAAAAATTTACATTCTTCAATTATTTATTAATATTATTCTAATAACTTCAACCCAAAAATCTGCAGATAATAGATTAATTTTGAAAAACACGTGGAATAGTTTTTTTAAAGAATATTTTATCCTTCCGAGTACCAATCTACCTCCTACATAAAATATAAAATTTGATAAAATCAGCTCTTTACTATATTAGTTGAAAAATGGTGAATTTTCCCAGTAGCCTTTCATATGCTTGATGCAATAACTAAATAAAATATAAAAGTAAATGCTTTACGTTTTAACTAATATTAAGGTTTAATGAAAATTCAAAGCATTTGATTGGAGTAAAATTTTCAGCTAATTAATAAAAAACAATTCTAGAATGTTCATTTCATTGCAACAAAAAA
>NC_092212.1:90440777-90451109 GCF_043381705.1 Parasteatoda tepidariorum
ATATATAAATAATAAGGGCAAGGGTAATATTTTTCTCAAGAAACTTGAAAATAACAGTTTTAATTATGCCCCCCCCCCCCCAATTGCATGGTGTTCTGAGCGTTGGCGTCGTCACATAAAATTTATTGGGGGGGGGGACCATACTTAAAACTGTTATTTTCAAGATTCTTGAGAAAAAGAGAAAAATATTACCCTTGTCCTTATTATATATATGTATATGTATCTTAATGTATGACAAAAGCATGATATCAAACAGAAGAAAATTATATTTCACAATCAATTCAATATCTTTTACTAACATTCAATATATAATTTTGAAAACTGAAACATCTTGATTCTATGATGCAGAGTGTTCATCTACGTCCTCATATATAATTTAAGAATCAGCTTTAAGAATTAAGTTTAAAGGAATATACAAATTAGAAATCGCAAACTACCATTTAAAAGCAGGAAAAAACGATAAGAAAAAGTAAGAATCACTATTAAGATAAACGGAATTAAAATTTTGAAACCAGTTTGATTGCCGAATTTAGCTTGAAGTGTCTTTCAATTACACTATGTTTTTTTCGGCAAATAAACATACGTTTTTAATCTCACCTTCTCAATCGATGATTGATCATGTTTTGATTTTCTTTTTCTCCCCTAATGTGTTAATTTGTAATCCTTTTTTTTTTTTTGACAAGAATTTAAGAAATTTATCCTACTAGTAGTCTTTACGAAACATCCTGAAAACAATTCTATGAAAAAATACTATTAAGTGCGCAGAAAATTACTAATCAATTGTAGTATGTCTAATGGCATTATAGTATAGAGTATGTCTAAATTACCGTCTGAGTGGAAACTTTCAGACTAGTAAAAACATTTAAGAAAATCGAAAAACACAATTTAAATCCCTTTTATTTAATTCTTAAAGTATATTATTAAAAAATAATATTACATACAAGATTTGTAATCACGTCATTTTCAGAAAAAAATTTAACAATCCCTAAGAATCAAAGATTATTGTTTGCTTTTAAATTCCTATCCTACATTAATAAAAATGCTACTGATGTTTTTTTTTTTTAAAGTTTATTTTTTAGTAAATTGAGGAAAATTTAAAGTTATTAAACGAAGGAATACAGATTTTTCCATTATCTACGCGTCTACCAGAAGTATGCTATGTCCAGCCATTACCTCGTATTCATAGAAAAATATTCTCAAAGATATTTGTTATGCTTTATTTGAAATAATTACATTTTTGACAGCATCACGGAAGTATTTTTCATTTATCAAGTTTGTCATAGTAGTTAAACGAGTTATCTAATATCGAGAGATTAAAAAAATACATTTTGTTTCTCAATGCGTTTTTTCAAATATGTTTGTTAAAACATGACTTTAAAACCGAAATTCCTCATATTTTCTTACTAAAATTGAAAAATATAACTTGAGATTTAATTATAAAAAGGTCATTTATTGCAGATTCTTTAATAATAAAGTATTTTTTGATTTGTTTCACCAGGTAAACTCAAGGAACAACATAAACGGCATTTAGGCGCAAGGTCCACGCCTATGTGTCGTGTTTATTTCGTTTATAGTTACGTTTTTGTAACATTTTTATGAAACTAAATATGTTAAAATCAACGGTAATTGAAATAAATAGCAAAAGTTATTATTATTTTTTGAGTAAAATTAATGGAGAAATATGTCTGAGGTAAATTTTGACTATAATGAGTTGGCATGCCTGATCAGTGGCAGCTATGTTTTGTTAATCTTTATTTTGTTTAATTGAACTTCTTAAAAAATGTGTTTCTCTTAATCTAACGTAAAGTCATTAAAAAGACCGAGAAATAACAATAAATAACAAAATTTAATTATTTTAACTTTATTAATTGCTTTGGTACAGGCTTGTGCATGCTGATTAATATCGACTTATTGATTACTAGCTGTACCCGTTCACACGTTGCTGTGATTAATGATCAAATGTATACAATACATCAAAATGGAAATTAATAATAAAATTATCCCTACTTATATGTCATTTGAATATAATGAAACGTAGATATACATAGTTGATGGTAGAATAAACATGTTTCTTCACTTGTGATATTAAACAATATTGCAAACGATATCATCATGAAATGAATGATATTTGATGATTGATGGTGAACTTTATCTTAGTAGTGCTTGTAAATATACAACATTTTTTGTTTTCCCATCTGGTGCAAGAACAAATAAATTTGATGGTTTTCCAACTCGTGAACACGCAACGTACAGCTGTCCATGTGAGAAGCATGGATTTATCAAATTTAATCCACATACTTGCAATGATTGTCCCTGTGCTTTGTTAATGGTCATTGCAAAGGCTAGTCGTACTGGAAACTGTAGACGTTTGAATTCAAATGGAGTATCCGTTGGTATCATGGGAATGCGTGGTATTAGTTCATGTTCTCCTTGGTGTTTTCCATTTAAAATGGTTGCCTCAATTATGTTATTCATTAATTTTTTTACTGATAGCCTAGTCCCATTGCATAGTCGCGGTGGATTTATATTTCGTAGAAGGATGATTGGGGAACCAATTTTCAAAGATAAAATATGCGGTGGCATTCCTGGTAGATCCAATGAATTTAAAAATTCTATTGGATAATTAACTGATTCATCTTGATTGACAACAGTATCTATGGATTTATATGTTGTTTCTTCATCAGGTATTTCATTTTGAATTTTGCAGTTTATTAAATTCACATCAATGTTTTTGGCTGCCAATATAGCACGCTCACTAACCCATTGATTATTTTTATAATTCTGCGATAAATTTGGAAAAACTTTTGCAATCAATTCATCAGTGGATTTTACAATGTGACAAAAGTTTTCTGGTAATGTAATACAGTGTGTGGATTGGTCCATTTCTATTTTACCATTCCCAATATCTAACAATTGTTTTGTAAATCATTCAGAAGATTCATCTTGTTGTAATTGAATGCGCATATTGGTCTTTAAAGATATTTTCTCCACATACCGCCATAACACTCATGATTTGAGACATGCATTCAATTCATCTGCTGGTGTTGAACGGGGTATGACTGGTAGAGTTTGTCTAAAATCACCAGCTAGCAAAATGAGTGCACCACCAAAGAGCTGCTCATTTCCTCTCAAATCTTTTAATGTGCGATTGAGTGCTACTAATGATTTCTTGTGTGCCATGGTGCATGGCCATATTTAATAAATCAGTGCAGATTTTGGCATACGCCGATGATGTAGATATCATCGCAAGATCTAGGACAGCACTGAGTGAAAATTTTTTGGCACTGGAAAAATCGGCTAGAAAAATTAACTTAAGAGTGAATGTCGAGAAAACAAAATATATGTATTGTGGTACAATGGAAACCATCCCTAAATTGTTTAAATTACGTTCTTTTAAATTTGAATCCGTAAAAAATTTTACTTATATAGGATCAGAAATAAACTATCAAAATAACATCAATCCTGAAATCAGAAAAAGAATAATCGCAGCCAATCGCTGCTTCTATGGTTTAAGATCATTATTGAAATCTCACTTAATAAAAAGAAAGACTAAGATCTTACTTTATAAGGTATTAATCAAGTCAGTTTTGACTTATGCTTCAGAGACATGGACTTTAACAAAAAGGGAAGAGAAGTTATTAGCAACCTTCGAAAGGAAGGTCCTACGAACCATCTTTGGCCCTATACTCGATAACGACAACTGGAGGAAAAGATATAATTTTGAAATATATAGGATCTTTGATGGCGATGATATAATTAAATCTATTAAGTTAAGTTGAAAGAGATGGGCCGGGCATGTAGTGAGAATGAGCCCAGAACGAGCAGCATTGAGAGTCTCTAATGCAACCCCCTCCAATAAAAGGCCCAGAAGAATCCCCAAAAAGAGATGGAAGGACTGTGTGGATGAGGATTTTGCCATCCTAAAAGTAAAGAACTGAAAAACAATTGCTGGGAGAAGGGCAGATTGGGGAAAGCTTTTGAGGAAGGCCCAGGCTCACAAAGGGCTGTCGTGCCAATGCTGATGGTATGTCAGAGAAAGTTTCGTGACAAAACCACACAAAAAACAGAAAATATCTACAAGAATCTTCCCCTACCTAAAAGAAATCCCCCCTAAAAATTCTAGATAATTGCCTGTTTGAGACAATTTATGAATAGGTAGGGGTCTGTTGATATTTGACATTTTAAAAAAAGAGGACAAAAGAGCCCAGGGCCATAAATACGATAAAGATAATTTTAAAATGCTAAGACCATTTTTCCATATCCTTTCCCTTAAGGAGGCTATTTTTGGGGTATCAAATTGCTCATTGAAGGAAAGGGTGGCCATGACATTTCTTGTAGTTCTCTAAACACCTGTTTTATTTTTTTTTATATAGTGCATTTTTTGTGCGTATTTTACATTTTACTAATTTTCTTTTAATTATATAATATAATAAGTTGCACTATGTAAAAATAAGAAAGAGAGAAAAAAAAAGTTATGGAAACAAAACAGAAATATTTTCTCAAAATAATGGACCCTGGCTTCCCATTTATTGGAGGGTAGGGGGGTCCGGAGCCCTCGGACCCCTATGGTTCCGACGCCAGTGAATGCTACAACTGTTTTAAAAAAGGCTGTGTTTTTATTTACTCACAAAATCGGGATTTTATTTTTCACATATATACAAAAACAGGAACTGAGGTCTACAATAATTTTAGATTCGGAGAAATGTGAAAAGATTTTTCTCAAAATATCAAAAACAGGTTATTTTATTTTCTCGAAACATTGATTAATTTTTTTTTAATTTCACAAAAACCTGTTCTGTAGTTAAAAGACTCGAATAAAACTTTACAAAATTAGCAATTATAAGTTCTAGATAAATAAAAGTAACATTAAAAAAATAAAATTAGGTACCTTATGTATTAAAAAAAAATTAGCAGCAGTCTCAAAAGACTTTCACAGCTTTAATATGAATTCAAAGATCTGCTGCAATTCTAATAACAATGCATACCCTTAAATGGATTTTTTTAAAAATATATTCTAGTTTTACTTGACCTTTTCTATATAGTCAATAAATTAAAACTGTCTTAAACGATAGCATTTCTGTTTTGTGTAACTTTGCAACGACTGATACTATGTAATATCTTTATTGACATATATTATTTTTTAGCAGCAAAACTGAATGATTGAAGTCAGAAAATGTCTGCAAGCTAGCACTATTTTGATTTTTAAATGTAAGTAATGTACACTGGTAAATTCAGTTTTCAATCATTTCATTAAAATAGTATCTATCTATCTATATATAATATCCCCATCCCCCACAAAATGAATTTTGAAATAAAAGGATTTTTAAAACTCTTTTTCGTTTTTCAAAAGCCCTTAAAGATGCTTTTTTTCATGGGGTGTTTTTTAAAGTGCTTAATTTTTCCTTTTCTAAAATGAGGTTTTTTCCTTTACCGTGACGATCTTCGCTGCGTATTATGCAAAAGCGTGGTTTTCACTTTGTTCTATTCAACGTTTTCATAATTCATTCAACCACAATTCATTTCGGGGTACCATCGTCCCACAACGTATGATAGCCCCCCAATCATGTTACATGTTTGATGAAATACTTGGGAGTCTGCATGCGCATCTACTGAGCTCAGTTCGGTGAAAATCTTGTACTCTTATGTGCAACTCTGCTACATTTTGCAACATATTCTCAATTTCAGACATCATTTTCCATTCTCTGAAACTGAACTAAAAAATCTTGATCTTTTTATCGTGGCTAATATGATCAAGAAAAGAATTCTTTGTCAGAAACTAGTTATTTTAACATGATCATGTAAAGTCTTTGAACATTATTTTGCATTTTGTTAATGCATATAGTGCTTAAAATTA
The DNA here is from genome assembly GCF_043381705.1 of Parasteatoda tepidariorum. Lineage (NCBI taxonomy): Eukaryota > Metazoa > Arthropoda > Arachnida > Araneae > Theridiidae > Parasteatoda > Parasteatoda tepidariorum. The sequence goes on from NC_092212.1 coordinate 90,446,632, forward strand.
TTTTCTGACTGCTTAAAAAATACTTTGCTTATTTTTGTTGAGAGATTTCGGTACGCACCCTGTCTAGTTAAATGCCACTACCCGGTATACACATGTCCGGTATACCCTACATCAATGCTTTAAGTTCCAGTGTCACGGTCCGGTGTATATTTACCTGATGTACCCTACACTGATTTTTTTTAAGGTTCAGTGTCACTGTTCGATATATATATTTACCAGTACTCCGAATATTGATATTTCTCCTAATCTATCCTCAGAAGATATTGAAATATCGTATAAATATAATAATATCAGCGAATAAATAAATATTAAATCAGATGTACCAAATATTTCGGACATTCACCAAAGTGACTATGTGATTGTTGACATTCACTGGTGAAAGTTGACAATCTCTTCATTTCCACAGTAGCAACTTGATTTCGACGATTTTTCAGTCATGGTGATAACTACATTTCGAAAATAGTTTTTTAAAGAAAAGTAGTTGCAGTTAAGTACATTTTATTTTTATTTGATAACCGTAGTTGAACAGCTGTCCCGGTTTTTGGGTTTACGACTACTAATAATCAACTGCGTAACCTTGTAAATTTTTGATCCAATACAGAAGACAAAGGAACTCCTGTATCAAGTATTGGGAGAAATTTACCTTTGTGGAGGACGTTCTGATGGAACTAACCCGCATTTGGAGTCTGCATGCGCATCTACTGAGCTCGGTGAAAATCTTGTACTCTTATGTGCAACTCTGCTACATTTTGCAACATATAACATAGGACGCTCTGATGGAACTAACCCGCTTTTGCATTACATGGAGAGGAAAATCACGAGAACCTTCCACGGTTAGCCTTACGGCAAGGGGTCTCTAACCCATGACCCGTCTACCACTGACGTAGGTTAACATTCACCTGTTGACATTTTCTTCATTTCGATCACTAACAGTAATATATGCATTTCAACATTTTTTGCTGATTCGGAAGATCATTGGTTTTATTTCTTTCACGCATCAGTTTTTAAAAGTTGAAATGCATCACTGAGTCGAAAATTCATGAACTGTTTTATTTGTTGTTTAATTATTCAGGCAAACATTTTGTTTTCCCGATTGAGTAAAAACGCTTTAAAAATATTCTTTGGGTTAAGTTTAAGCGACATTTGAAACTGTTTCAACTGTCTAAGGTCAAAAATATTTCTTAAACAGAAAAAACTAGTTATTGGTACTAATTTTATTGGTACTCATTAAGTTAAGGACCAACAAATTTAATTTTTAAAAATTTTTTTACAATAAATTCTAAGATGAACTATGTTAAATAATAAGCAAGTGCTTTAAATATAAAATATTTAGCTCATTAAAGAACGTTTAATATTTCTTATAAATTTGTAAATAAATTTACGAAGCGGAAGTAAAAACACTTTATTTACATTTTCAAAAAATAGAATTCCAATTCTTTCAAAGGGCCCTAATTCCTGTGCCCCTCTGGGCCCCAAACATGAACAGGGCTGCGTGCTGTTTTATAATATAACATCCTTTTGTTACAGTAACAAAAAGTTTCATCAGATTTGGTCAAAAATAAGTTTTAACTCATTTTGGTTATAACAACCAACGTTAGTTTTGGTGGTTCAGAAGATAGAGCGCTTGCCTTCCAATGAGGTGAATCAGGTGAATCAGAGGTGATCAGGTGAATCAGAGGTCATCAATGAGGTGAATCAGATTCGAATCCCAGAGATGGCTGGTCGATAAATATTCCGCATCCAGCTTGCACCGACAACAGTGCTGATATAAAATATCCTCAGTTGTAGGTGGACAATCCCCTTGTTGTCTGGCTCACCTTGGGAGGTTTTCTTCTTTGTGAAACTCAAATGCAGGATAGTCCCATCAAAAAGTCCTCCACAAAGACAAATTTCTCCCAATACCAAATCCAGGATTTCTCTTGTCTTCTGGATTGGGTCTAAAATTACAAGGTTATTGAGTTGAACATTAGTAGTCATAAACCCAAATTTAGGTGGACTGTATTCAACGACAATTATAAATGAAATTATAAATAATGGTTTATAAAATCTTCTTTAGATTAAGATTTATATACATATTTTTTAATTTTTCTAAATTTATGTGATTATGTTATTTCCAATTTTGAATTCCTCTTTTCGATTTACATGATTATGCATGATGTATCAGAACATTACTCGAAGCCTAAGAAGATTGCTAGTAAAATATCCCTTATATTATTTCTCCAATGTAGATAGATATGTCAATAATTTTAAATACATATTTTGTCATTATAAAATTGTTGTTACCATTCAATGGAGTAACAACGTTTAAGTTTAATTGATTCTGTGAAACACTATTTATTTAAATGGCGATGAATAAATATCCACATATCATTGCATTATTACATTGTATTATTTACATATCATTGCAAAAGCAAAAATATCTGCATGAAGTATTAATATGAACAAGTTAAGGTTAAGTAATGATAATTCAAAATGCTTAAAATAAAATAAATCATTTCCAATTCCATGTTTTGATAATTTTCATAAGTAGTTTAATAAAGTAATTTATTGAATAAGTTGAGATAAAACATTGGAAAAAATTTCCTCCATCTTTTTCTTAAAGATACATTAAACATTGCTATAATTAAAAGAACTACCGGGAATGAGGTAATTTTTTGAACTTTACACTTTATTTTTCCTTTTTTTTCTGTATTCATTATTGTATTTTTTTATTCTAATAACTTCAACCCAAAAATCTGCAGATAATAGATTAATTTTGAAAAACACGTGGAATAGTTTTTTTAAAGAATATTTTATCCTTCCGAGTACCAATCTACCTCCTACATAAAATATAAAATTTGATAAAATCAGCTCTTTACTATATTAGTTGAAAAATGGTGAATTTTCCCAGTAGCCTTTCATATGCTTGATGCAACAACTAAATAAAATATAAAAGCAAATGCTTTACGTTTTAACTAATATTAAGGTTTAATGAAAATTCAAAGCATTTGATTCGAGTAAAATTTTCAGCTAATTGATAAAAAACAATTCTAGAATGTTCATTTCATTAATAAAAAATATGCAAAAATTCTTTTTAAAATGTAATAAAAAATATGTTATTTACTTTTAGATGGTTTACATATGATTATTTATGCATAAGGATCAATTAAGATTTATGATTTACAATTAATTGGCACCAGTATACGCATGCCTTACTAATGAAGACAATTCTAAGATCACAAATTTTTTATTCTTCCAAAAATATTAAATCTATACTCCTGTAAGGTTAAATAAAATTTTTCAGAATGTATGAAAACACTAAAATGCTTATAATTGTTAACTTAATTACAAGCTGACAAGTAAAACTGAAAGGATTTAAATACAGGGTATCTGCGCACCTGGAAAGTTTTGAGAAATCATGGGAAGTCATGAATTTCGGTATTTCGGTAAATTTGTCATGAAATGTCATGTTTTTAACTATTTTTCACAAAAAAAAAAAACAAAAAAAAATCATAAGGAGTCATAGATTTAGGTTCCCAAAAAATCTATTTTTTTAAAATGGAATTTACCCCCCCCCCCCAANATTTTGCCCCCCCCCCCCCAATTGCATGGTGTTCTGAGCGTTGGCGTCGTCACATAAAATTTATTGGGGGAGGGGGGGCATAATTAAAACTGTTATTTTCAAGTTTCTTGAGTTTTTTTTTGACAAGAATTTAAGAAGTTTATCCTAGTAGTAGTCTTTACGAAACATACTGAAAACAATTCTATGAAAAAATACTATTAAGTGCTCAGAAAATTACTAATCAATTGTAGTATGTCTAATGGCATGATAGTATAGAGTATGTCTAAATTACCGTCTGAGTGGAAACTTTCAGACTAGTAAAAACATTTAAGAAAATCGAAAAACGCAATTTAAATCCCTTTTTATTTAATTCTTAAAGTGTATTATTAAGAAATAATATTACATACAAGATTAGTAATCACGTCATTTACAGAAAAAAATTTTATGCTCAAAATTAGTATTTTAGCATGAGTAAAAACTTTATATTTAGGCAACTACGGCCACTAGTAAGATTTAGACAACTGAGGCCACTAGTAATATTTAGGTAATATTAATATTTATAATTATATATTAATTAATACAACTACGAAGATCGTAAAAACACTTGTATTTGCAAATTTGCAGGGCATTTTTGCTGTGTATTTTTTTGCATTTTTTATTGTATTTTTTCAAAGTTTTGGTGCTCTTTGTGAAAATTGCCAAAGGTAAAGAGATTAACTGATCATGAAAAGAACAGATAGAAGCTTTTTCTTCAATAAATATTCGTGCTATTGCGATGATAAAGTTCTACAGCAAAAATTTAAAGGGAGTTCAAGATCAAAGACTCTAGTCAGTAAGTTCAAAAAATTGAAAGACAATAATGGTAAGAAAGGATGTTGAAAGAAGAAACTGTGTCCTCGTGTGATGAAGGACGAGATTACAATGGTATAAAACAGAC